>NW_028261384.1:142118085-142165585 GCF_051295495.1 Thamnophis sirtalis | reverse complement strand
TGGCCTCGGTGGAGCCTCCACTTTCAGGAGCAGTCTACCTCTACGTCCGCTGATGGGGAGTGGGAGGAGTGTGTGTGTGTGTTTGGGGGGTGTCTTTTCTCACCTGTGTCTCACCTGGAGGGTTCTGGGACTCCAGAGACGGGATGTTTGTAGCCCCGGGAACTGTTTTTAAAAAAGAAAAAATAATTCCTTCCAAAACTCCGAAGAGATGCCCTGGGGGGTCTTTGCAGCTTTTATAAATTGAATTTTGAGAACGCAGAGTGGTTGGCTGAGATTGGGGGAGCTGTAGAAATGAAAAAGAAGGAAGAAAGAAGGCAGGAAGGAAGGAAAAAAAGAGAAAGAAGGAAGGGAGGGGGAAGGAAGGAAGGAAAAGGAAGGAAGAGAAAGGAAAAGAAGGAAGGGCCACAGGAAGGAAGGAAGAAAAGATAGGGGGGGAAAAGGAGGGGAAAGAAGGAAGAAAAAGAAAAAGAAAGAAAGGGACAGGAAGGAAGGAAGGAAGGAAGGAAGGGACAGAAGAAGGAAGAAAAGAAATAAAGGAAAGAAAGGAGGGAGGGGGAGGAGAGGAAAGAAAAGGAAGAGAGAGAAAGAGGAAGGAAAGAAGAGCCAGAAGAAGGAAGGAAGAGAAGATAGGAAAACAGAAAGAAGGGAGAGGGAAGGAAAGAAGGAAGAGAAAGAAAAAAAAAGAAAGGGACAGGAAGGAAGGAAGAGGGAGGAAGGGACAGAAGAAGGAAGAAAGGAAAGAGGAGGGAGAGGGGAGGAAAGAAAAGGAAGGAAGAGAAAGGAAAGGGACAGAGGAATTAAGGAAGACAAGAAAGAAAGGAAAAAAGGAGGGAGGGAAGGAAAGAAAAAGGAAGAGAAGAAAGAAAGGAAAAAAGGAGGGAGGGAAGAAAAGAAAAAGAAGGAAGAGAAGAAAAAAAGGAAAGAAAGAAGGAGGCAGGGGGAGGGAAGGAAAGAAAAGGAAGGAAGAAGAAGGGAAGGAAGGGACAGAAGAAGGAAGAAAAGGAAGAAAGGAAAGAAAGGAGGGAGTGGAAGGGCTGGAAAGAAAAGGAAGGAAGAGAAGGGGAAGTGACAGAGGAAGAAAGGAAGAGAAGAAAGAAAGGAAAAAAGGAGGGAAGGAAAGAAAAAGAAGAGAAGAAAAAAAGGAAAGAAAGAAGGAGGCAGGGGGAGGGAAGGAAAGAAAAGAAAGGGAAGGGAGGGACAGAGGAAGGAAGAGAAGAAAGAAAGGAAAGAGGAAGGGAGGAAGGAAGCAAGGAAAAGAAGGAAGAGAAAGGAAAGAAAAAGAAAGACCGAGCTAACACAACCTATAACTTCATTTATTTTCATGTTTTAAAGCCCCCCCTTCTTCATTGCTTTCTTTTTAAATTTAAAATTATTTTAATTTTTTAACCAATATTTTTATTTTTTTCTAAATCTAATTTTAATTTCCTCTTCTCTCTCTCTCTCTCTGCCCTTCCCCTTCCCTCCATCCGTGGTTGGGCTCTTGCCAAGTGGGTCAAGCTATGGGGGGAGGAGGAGGAGGAGAAGGAGGAACTGGAACTCCCCCTCGTCCCCCCCTCCTTCTCCCGCCCTTAAAGCAGCCCCAGCTGAGCCCCAGAGGCCGGCCCAGAGACGGCAGAGGAGCAGAGGAGCTGGGAACCATGAGCTTTGTGGTCCGCCCATGCGCTCCCCGGGATCTGAAGGACATCATGCGCCTAATCAAGGTGAGGGTCATGCGCTGAGCCGCAGGGGCTGCGGGAGAACAAATACAGGTAGTAAATGGATAGGAAGTAGATAGGTAGACGGAATAGCAGAGTTGGAAGGGACCTTGGAGGTCATCTAGTCCGACCCTACGCCACTCCAGACCAATGCCTGTCCAATCTCTTCTTTAAAACCTCCTGTTTTGGAGCACCCACAGATTCTGGTGGGAAGCAGTTCCACAGGTTAATTGTCCTCACTGTCAGGAAATTCCTCCTTTCTTCTAGGTTGCTCCTCTCCTTGATTAGCTTCCACACAGTCCTCGCCTTACGACCAAAACCGGGTCTAGAATCCCCACGGCTAAGCGAGATGGTTGTTCACACACACACACACACACACACACACACACACACGTTTCACACTCCTATGTTGGCTCCGGTTGTAAAACGTCCTTAGAGACATCGCAAACGGCCGTTAAGCGAATCCAGCTTCCTCGTTGACTTTGCTTGTTGGCTGGGGAGGCCGTCCCCTCACGGACGCTGCAGCCGTCATCAATACGAGTCGCGTGGCCGCGGGTTCGAATTTCGATTGGGCGGGAGGGGGAACCGTGCGTCCGTTCGTAAGTTTGAGGACTGATCCAGGGGTGGGTTCCTCCCGGTTCGTACCGGTTCGCACGAACCGGATCGTCGGTGAACCCGGAAATAATTAACTTCCGGGAACGCCGGTACCGGTCCTGGCCCCTGATCGTAAGTCAGGGTGTCCCCCCCCTTGAACTTCGAATGGTCGCTAAACAAACGGTCGTAAGTTGAGGACTGCCTGCATTCTCGACCAGTTCACTTATTGCAATTGGGGGGGGTCAAATCAGGCCTCAGAAGAGCAAAAAATGCCCCTTCTGTGTTTCTTTCTTGTAGCCACTCAACAAGTACTCTGAGATGCGACAGCCGTCATAAGTCCGGGACATTTCCCTCCCCCCCCCTTTCTTCTCTCCACAGGACATTGCTGTCATTTATAACGTCCCTCTGGAGAGCCTCTCTACCAACGTCCAAGGTACGGGATAGGAAGGTCCAACGTCCAAGTAACGGGATAGGGAGGACAAGGGGTTTTCTGAGCACGTGCGAAAGGCACTTTTACATGGGGACTTCGACTCCGTGAATTCTGGGAGTCGAAGTCCACAACTCTTAAAGGGGCCACGTTTTGAGACCCCCCACCTTCCTTTGGTCCATGTACTCAACTAACTAGGTTTCCACCACAGGGCAGTTGGGGGGGAAAAAACCCTGTGCTGTAAACTAACCATGGTTTGTACTAACCAGGTTGAGAGCCCTGGATGCCAATTTTCACAGCTTCGATTTTAATCCGTCGCTTCATTGTTCAATTTACAGCTTCCATTTAATCCATCGTTCATCTTTTTAAATTATATATATATATATGTGTGTGTGTGTGTGTGTGTGTTTTATTTTTTATTTGTGCTGATAAATAAAAAAATCTAATATATTATTAGATTTATTATATTATTATCTAATATCTAATATAAAAAAACATATATCTATCTATCTATCTATCTATATCTATATCTATATCTATATCTATATCTATATCTATATCTATATCTATATCTATATCTATATCTATATCTATATCTATATCTATATCTATATCTATATCTATATCTATATCTCTATCTATCTATCTATCTATCTATCTATCTATCTATCTATCTATCTATCTATCTATCTATCATGCAACAGTGAGAGGGGAGCATATAACTTAATCAGTCCACCAATCAATCAATCATTCAATCAATCAATCAATCAATCAATACTTGTTCATATCCACCTCTGGAGTGTGTGGATGTGTGTATGGCCGCCTTGTTTTGAATTTTAATTTTGCTCCAAAGATTGAAATCCAAAATCCGAAAGAAAAATAATAATATTGATCAAAGACAAAACGAGAGAAGAAGGTTAAAAAAAAAAGGGGGGAATTGAAAGAACATTAAAGAAACGTGGATTAAACAGACAGAAAAAAATGGGGAAACCCCCTCTGATCCCAAAGACAGCACAAGGTGATGCCGAAAGGCCAGGAGGAGAGGAAGGGGGCAAACAGATTCCCCCCAAATCTGTACCCCCTTTTTTTCCAGCCCCCAAAAGTCAGGCTTCCCTCCCCCCCCCCAAAAAAAGAGTATTCCCCCCCTCCTTTTCTCCCCCTCTAGAACTGGAAAAAGCCGGATTTGGCCCTCGTCCGAAATTTGAGTGTTTCGTGGCTGAGATCCCTCCGGAGCGGAGGAGCCGGCAGGAAGGTTTGCAAACACCAATGGAGACCCCTCTCTTTTGGGGGGCTGGGGGGGGGGCTGACAGGGCCCGAGGAAGGGGGAGCCCTGCCTGTGGGGAAGGGGAAAAAGAGGGGGGTGGGAACATGGCTGTCTGACTCAGATGCACCCTTGGCCCTCTTCTTTCCTTCCTTCCTTCCTTCCTTCCTTCCTTTCCTCCCTCCTTCCCTCCCTCCTTCCCAACTTTCCACTACATTTCTTTCTCTCTTTTTCCTTCCTTCCTACCTCTCTGCCTCACTTCCTTCCCTCCCTCTCTCTTCCCTCCCTTCCATTTTCCTTTCTTCCCTCCCTGTGCCTTTCTTTCTTTCTTTCTTTCTTTCTTTCTTTCTCTTTCTTTCTTATTTTTCTTTTTTCTCGCTTTCTCTTTCTTCCATCATTCTTTTCCTTTCTTTCTTTCATCTTTTCCTTCTTTCCTTTTCCTTCTTTCCCTCCCTCCCTCTTTCCTTCCTCTTTCTTTCTTTCTTTTCTTTTTTCTCGCTTTCTCTCTTTTCCATCATTCTTTTCCTTTCTTTCTTTTCCTTCTTTCCTTTTCCTTCTTTCCCTCCCTCCCTCTTTCCTTCACTTTTCTTTCTTTCTTTCTTTTCTTTTTTCTCGCTTTCTCTTTCTTCCATCATTCTTTTCCTTCCATCCTTTTCTCTATTCCTTCCTTTTCCTTCCCTCCTTCCCTATTTCCTTCCCTTTTCTTTCTTTCTTTCTTTCTTTCTTTTTCTTTCTTTCTTTCTTTTTCTTTCTTTCTTTTTCTTTCTTTCTTTTTCTTTCTTTCTTTTTCTTTCTTTTTTTCTTGCCTTCCTTCTTCCCTCTCCCCACTCCCTCTCTCTTTCCTTTCCCCTCTCCAGGTCCCCGCCTGGCTGGATACGTCCTCTCCACCTACACCTACAGCAGCTGGAAAGGGAGGAATCTCTACATGGACAATTTATACGTCATGCCGGAGTTCAGAGGTGAGACGGCAAAAGTGCCCCCAGCCCCCCCCCTCCCCGGACAGGTGGGATCCCCTTCCCCAGTCAGCACCCCCACCCCCACCCCATCATCCTGGTTTCCCAAGGGAGCCGCAGGGGGGGCTGCGTTCCCACAGCCGACTCCTTCCTGGCTTCACCCCCCTCTCTCCCTTCCAGGGATGCGGATTGGACACTCCCTGGTGAAGGAGGCAGCCAAGGTGAGACCCTCAGCCCGGCCCCACCTGGGGGGTCTTTGGCTGATTGGGGCCCTCCCTGTGTTACCTTTGCAAATAACTCAAGGTGGGCGACAGAGCCAGCCACCTCCCTCCTCCCCCTCCCCCCACAACGACGACCCTGTGAGGTGGCCTGGGCTGAGAGGGAAGGAGCAAGGCAGACACCCAGCCAGCTTTGGCCCCGAAGGCAGGACTTGAACTCACCGCCCCCTGGTGATTGGGCCAAAGTCACCCAGCTGGTTTTCATGCCTAAGGCGGGACTAGAACTCCCAGGCTCCTGGCGGTTGGACCAAAGTCACCCAGCTGGTTTTCATGCCTAAGGCGGGACTAGAACTCCCAGTCCCCTGGTGATTGGGCCAAAGTCACCCAGCTGGTTTTCATGCCTAAGGCGGGACTAGAACTCCCAGTCTCCTGGTGATTGGACCAAAGTCACCCAGCTGGTTTTCATGCCTAAGGCGGGACTAGAACTCCCAGTCCCCTGGTGATTGGGCCAAAGTCACCCAGCTGGTTTTCATGCCTAAGGCGGGACTAGAACTCCCAGTCTCCTGGTGATTGGACCAAAGTCACTCAGCTGGTTTTCATGCCTAAAGCAGAACTAGAACTCCCAGTCTCCTGGTGATTGACATGCAATCACCCAGCTGGTTTTCATGCCTAAAATGGGACTAGAACTCCCATTCTCCTGGTGATTGGCCCAAAGACACCTAATTGGCATTCATGACTAAGGCGGAACTGGAACTCCCAGTCTCCTGGTGATTGGCCCAAAGTCACCCAGCCAGCCTCAATGCCTAAAGCAGAACTGGAACTCCCAGTCTCCTGGTGATTGGCCCAAAGTCACCTAATTGGCATTCATGACTAAGGCGGAACTAGAATTCCCAGTCTCCTGGTGATTGGCCCAAAGTCACCCAGCCAGCCTCAATGCCTAAAGCAGAACTAGAACTCCCATTCTCCTGGTGATTGGCCCAAAGACACCCAACTGGCTTTTATGCCTAAAGCAGAACTAGAACTCCCAGTCTGGTTTTTATGTCTAAAATGGGGACTAGAACTCCCATTCTCCTGGTGATTGGCCCAAAGACACCTAATTGGCATTCATGACTAAGGCGGAACTGGAACTCCCAGTCTCCTGGTGATTGGCCCAAAGTCACCCAGCCAGCCTCAATGCCTAAAGCAGAACTAGAACTCCCAGTCTCCTGGTGATTGGCCCAAAGTCACCCAGCCAGCCTCAATGCCTAAAGCAGAACTAGAACTCCCAATCTCCCAATTTCTAGCCCTAGATCCAAATTTGCCCATCGAAGGCAGACGTCGCCTCTCAAGACGTCCCCCGGGGTCTCCTCCGTCCCAGTCCAGATGGGGGCAAAAGCCACGTTGGGTGGGTGGGTGGGTAGGGGTGGGGGCGCTGACCCTTTGCAAACTGCTTGCCCCCCTCCCCATATTCCAGGCTGCCTGGCAAGAGGGCTGCTCCGAGCTCCGCATGCACGCTTCCTACCTCAAGCCCGAAAACACCGCTTTCCTGTTGCGGCGCGGGGGCGAGAACCTCACCCTCCAAGATGGCTGGCGTCTGTTTCGGTTTTACGGCGACCGCCTTGCCCAAATGGCGGATCGGAGCCAAGTCTAACCCTCAAAGTGGGGAGGGGGGGCGTGAGGGAAGGGACACGGCTTTAATGGATTGAGCCCCCCACCCCAGTCCCCCACACGGACTAGGCTGCTGTCACTCCGGGTCTGAAGAGAGAGAGTGTCCCTGAGCACGTCCCGAGTGCCCCGAGCGCTTGGGAAGGGGAGGATGGGAGGCGGCCGGGAAGCATGGATGCTGGGACCTTTTTTTATTTTTAGGACCTCCACGAGGGACGGAAGGTCCATTAAAAAAACAATAATAAGCTTTTGCAGAAGTTTTGACCTGGCCTTTATTCTAGTTAGCCTCACAAATTTGGCACCCGCCTCTTCTTTTTTAATATTTAACCGGATTCTCGGTGTGACTTCGAACCTCGGTCCTTCAGGGGCATTTGCCCCCCCGATTCTGGCGTCCCCTCTCCTTTGCCCCCTGAACACCCCCCTCCCCACAATTTTGGGGTGCCGTTCACCCAAGGAGGGGGCGAAACGGAGGTGCGGGGGGAGCAGCTGTTGGGATGCAAACCGCTGAGTCTTTGGAGGCCAAAAATCCGGATTTTCCACCCAATCTCTCCTTCTGGGCTACGGGAAACCTTCGAAGACCCTCCCCAAATCCTTATTCACCCCCCCTCCCCGATTCTGACCCCCTTCTGAACGGCAAACTCTTGACCAATTATGAGAAAACGGAAGAGACAGTCGACAAATGGGAAGGAATTGGGTTCGTTGCGGCTTCTACAGCTAGTCCTCAACTTACAACAGTTCTTTTAGTGGCCGTTCAAAGGGACACAAAAGAGGGACTTACAAGGGACTGTTTTTCACACTTACAACCGTCGCAGACACCCCGTGATCAAGCTTTGTAGGCTTGGCAACTGGCATGTACTTCGTGCCTGTTGCGGGATCCCGGGGTGACACGATCCCGTTTTGCGACCATTCCGACAAGCAACGTCGACGGGCGGAGGCCGGATTCGCTTAAGAACCGTGCCACTCCCTTATCAACTGCAGGGATTCGCTTAACAACGGCGGCAAGAAAAGTCGTAGAACGGGCGCAAAACTCAACTCGAGCCAAGGTCTCGCTTAGCCAGATCGATTTGGGGCGTGTGGTCGCACGTAGAGGACTATGAATCTGCCTCTGGAGAAAACACCGTTGAGTCCCCAATGGATGGATTCGCACTCTACACTTTAATCCCATTAAATGAGGAAAAGTAGCACAAAATAAAATAAAACGAGGGTTTAATTTTCGGAAAGGAAAAGCTGAACCGGTTAGATCCTGTTTGGCTGTCGAGTGGTGCAAAGGATGATGGGAACTGTAGTCTCGCCCTTCTGGAACGCCCAAGACTGGGAGGGGGGCTCTTAAGGGGAGACCCGGAGGAAATTTGGGGTGACAGTAATCCTAATTACGTCCCTCCGCAATCGTCTTCTAACCCAAATTCTCCAGGATTCCTTCTTCCAACCCCAAACTCTGTTGTGAAAAGTAGCTAGACTTTGGGGGGAGGGGGGGTAACCCTTTCCTGGGGGGTGGGCGGGCAGGGTTTTTGAACCCGTCTTGGACTCCAACTCCTATGGGCCTCAGCCCCCTTCCGGTGGGGAGAAGAAACGGGCGTTCCAGTCCAAGGACCACCAGGTTGGAGAAGATGGAGATGGTTGAAGGCATCTCCACCAGCTTCTGGATGGCCCTTCTCTGGCTGGCCTGGCCGGGAGGAAGGGTCCGCCTTCCCGGTGGGAGGGTCTCCTCAGGGGAAGGGCTTCTCGGGGGGCAGGTGGAGGCTGGCGTCCAGGAAGATGGTGAGGGTGCCAATGGTGGTGAAGACGATGAAGATCCAGAAGAAGAGACGATCCACCACGAAGGCCACGTATTCCCAGTCCTCCTTCAGCTGGAGAGAGAGGAGAGACGCCCGTGGATGGGGGTGGGAGGGAGGGAGGGGCTTGGGAAGCCCCCCTCCGCCACTCGTGAGACCCTGAGGGAGGGAGGAGCCTGGCCTGGCGCCATTGTCCCCATGCGCTGTCCAACGTGGGGGCCTTCCTGTTGTAGGGTCTGCCTTATCTACACACTTCAGAAGACCAAGTCCTGTCAAGCCACCACTTGGTCTTTTGGAGGGGTGGGGGGTGGGCAAGCGGCCTTGGGGGTCCAGTGGGGGTCAAGGGTGGCCGCCAACATGTGGCCAAAGTCCACCCCGTCCATGAAAAGGGTGAGGGTGGTGGACATCATGAGCTTTGGGAGCCACAGAAGACCCTCCCTCCCTCCCTCTTTCTTTCATTTTCCTTCCTTCCTTCTCCCTCCCATCTCCTCCTTCTCTTCCTTCTATTTTTCCTCCTTCCTTCCTTCTCTCTCCCTCCTTTTTATTTTCCCTCCTTCTCCCTTCCTTTTATTTTTCCTTCCTTCTTTCCTTTCCCTCTCCTTCCTTCCCTTTCCCATCCCCTCCCTTCCTTCCCCATTTCCTCCTTCTCCTCCTTCTATTTTTCCTTCTTTCTTCCCTTCCTTCCTTCCTTCCTTCTCCCTCCCATCTCATCCTTCTCTTCCTTCTATTTTCCTTCCTTCCTTCCTTCCTTCCTTCCTTCCTTCTCTCTCCCTCCTTTTTATTTTCCCTCCTTCTCCCTTTTATTTTTCCTTCCTTCTTTCCTTTCCCTCTCCTTCCTTCCCTCTCTCATCCCCTCCCTTCCTTCCCCATTTCCTCCTTCTCTTCCTTCTATTTTTCCTTCTTTCTTCCCTTCCTTCCTTCCTTCCTTCCTTCTCCCTCCCATCTCCTCCTTCTCTTCCCTCTATTTTTCCTCCTTCCTTCCTTCTTTCCTTCCTTCCTTCCTTCTCCCTCCCATCTCCTCCTTCTCTTCCTTCTATTTTTCCTTCTTTCTTCCCTTCCTTCCTTCTCCCTCCCATCTCCTCCTTCTCTTCCTTCTATTTTTCCTCCTTCCTTCCTTCCTTCTCCCTCCCATCTCCTCCTTCTCTTCCTTCTATTTTTCCTTCTTTCTTCCCTTCCTTCCTTCCTTCCTTCTCCCTCCCATCTCCTCCTTCTCTTCCTTCTATTTTTCCTTCTTTCTTCCCTTCCTTCCTTCCTTCTCCCTCCCATCTCCTCCTTCTCTTCCTTCTATTTTTCCTCCTTCCTTCCTTCCTTCTCCCTCCCTCCTTTTTATTTTCCCTCCTTCCTTCCTTCCTTCTCCCTCCCTCCTTTTTATTTTCCCTCCTTCTCCCTTCCACCTCCCTCCCTCCCTCTCTTCCTTCCTTTTATTTTTCCTTCCTTCTTTCCTTTCCCACTCCTTCCTTCCCTCTCCCCTCCCCTCCCTCCCTCCCTCCCCCACTGACCGCGTCGTAGTCTTCCTGCTCCTGGAGCTGCTGGGCCATGTAGAGGACGCCGTCCATGGCCGCCTGGAGGTCCGGCGGGAGGGCCAGGCAGGTGCTGGGACCATCGATGAACCTCCGCAGGTCGGTGGAGAAGGCCTCCAGCTGGAACCTTCCGAGGGAGGAGAGGGGGCAGCGCTGCTCACGGACCCCCCCGGGCCCCCCTCCCTCTCCCTCTCTCTCCTTTCCTCCCTCCTTCTCTCTTTCCTTTCCCCCTCCCTCCCTCTCTTTTTGTTTTTCCCTCCCTCCCTACTTTCTTCCCTTCCTGATTCTCTCGCTCCCTCCTTTATCCTATCCCTCCTTATTTCCTTTTCTCTCTCACCTTTCCTCCCTCTTCCCTCCCTCCTTTCTCTCCTTTCCTCCCTCTCTTCCTCTCTCCCTCTCCCTCCCTCTCTCCCTCCCTTCTTCCCTATCTCCCTCCTTCTCTGCTCCCTCCCCTCCCTCTCCCCCACCTTTCTCCTTCCCTCCCCTATTCCTCCCTCCTTCCCTGCTCCCTTCCCTCCCTTTCTCTCCCTCCCTTGTCTCTCTCCATTCCTTCCCCCTCCCTTCTTCCTCTCTCTCCTTCCCTCCTTCACTTTCTCCCTCTATTTTCCTTCTTCTTCTCCTTTCCTCCCTCCCTCTCTATTTCCTTTCCGCCATCCTTCCTCCCTCACTTCCTCCCTCCTTCTGTTTGTCCCTCCCTCCCTACTTTCTTCATTCCTCCCTGATTTTCTCCCTCCCTCCCTATTTCCTTTCCTTCCTCCCTCTCTCTCTCCTTTCCTCCCTCTTCCCTCCCTCCTCTCTCTCCTTTGATCCCTCTCTTCCTTTCCTCCTTTCCTTTCTCTCTCTCTCCCTCCTTTGCTTTTTCCTTCCCTCTCTTCCTCTCCCTCGCTCTCCTTTTCCCTCCCTCTCCTTCTCTGGTCCCTCCCCTCCCCCCACTTCTCTCCTTCCCTCCTCTCTCCTTCCATATCCATCCTCCTTCCCTGCTCCCTTCCCTCCATCTCCCCTCTCTCCTTCCCTCCTTTTCTTTCCCCTCCCACTCTTCCTCTTTCCCTCCCTCCTTCCTTCCCTGCTCCCTTCCCTCCCTCCCTCCCTATTTCCTTTCCTTCCTTCCTCTCTCTCTCCTTTCCTCCCTCTTCCCTCCCTCCCTCCTTTCTCTCCTCTCCCTCTTTCTTTCCTCCTTTCCTTTTACTCTCTCTCTCTCCCTCCTTTGCTTTTTCCTTCCCTCTCTTCCTCTCCCTCTCTCCTTTCCCCTCCCTCTCCTTCTCTGGTCCCTCCCCTCCCCTCCCCCCACTTCTCTCCTTCCCTCCTCTCTCCTTCCATATCCATCCTCCTTCCCTGCTCCCTTCCCTCCATCTCCCCTCTCTCCTTTCCTCCTTTTCTTTCACCTCCCACTCTTCCTCCTTCCCTCCCTCCTTCCTTCCCTGCTCCCTTCCCTCCCTCCCTCCCTATTTCCTTCCTTCCTCTCTCTCTCCTTTCCTCCCTCTTCCCTCCCTCCCTCCTTTCTCTCCTCTCCCTCTTTCTTTCCTCCTTTCCTTTTACTCTCTCTCTCTCCCTCCTTTGCTTTTTCCTTCCCTCTCTTCCTCTCCCTCTCTCTCCTTTCCCCTCCCTCTCCTTCTCTGGTCCCTCCCCTCCCCTCCCCCCACTTCTCTCCTTCCCTCCTCTCTCCTTCCATATCCATCCTCCTTACCTGCTCCCTTCCCTCCATCTCCCCTCTCTCCTTCCCTCCTTTTCTTTCCCCTCCCACTCTTCCTCTTTCCCTCCCTCCTTCCTTCCCTGCTCCCTTCCCTCCCTCCCCACCTCTCTCCTTCCCTTTCGGCTCTTCCTCCTTCCCTCCCTCCCTCTGGATTCCTTTCCTGCCTGAAGCCCCCCCACCCCGCTTCCTACCTGTTGGGCTTGGAGAGGTTGCAGTTGGGGGTCCGGATGAAATACTCATTGGCGAAGCACCTGCTCTTCACGGCGGCCTCCGTGGGGGGCGGAGGGGGGCGCTGGAGGGGCGGCTCCGGCTTCGGGCGCTGCAGGCACAGGTACCGGGGGAGCCTGTGGAGGAAGACCTGGGGGAGAAGGGGGGGGTCCTCCCTTGGGTCTCCTCCTCTTAGGAAGCCCACTCCCCCCCCCCCCCGACAAACAGCACAAAAGGAAGAAAGATTCATCTAAAGTAGAAAAAAGAAAAAAGGGGGGGATAAACGGGCTCCTGGCATCGGTCGGGAATGATGTAGGGTCTTCTGCTTGGGTGGGGTTGGACTGGATGACCTCCAAGGTCCCGTCCAACTTTTTTCTTGTGTTCTTCCTTCCTTTTCTTTCTTTCTTTCTTTCTTTCTTTCTTTCTTTTTTCTTTCTTTCTTTCTTTCTTTCTTTCTTTCTTTCTTTCTTTTCTCTCTCTCCCCTTCCTTCCTCTTTCTTTCTTTCTTTCTTTCTTTCTTTCTTTCTATCTCTCTCCCCCTTCCTTCCTCTGTTCCTTCTTCCTCTTTCTTTCTTTCTTTCTTTCTTTCTTTCTCTTCTCTTCTCTCTCTCTCTCCCTTCCTTCCTCTGTTCCTTTCTTCCTCTTTCTTCTTTCTTTCTTTCTTTCTTTCTTTCTTTCTTTCTTTCTTTCTCTTCTCTCTCTCTCTCCCTTCCTTCCTCTGTTCCTTTCTTCCTCTTTCTTTCTTTCTTTTTCTTTCTTTCTTTCTTTCTTCCTTTCTTTTCTTTTCTTACTCTCTCCCACAACCTTTCTTTCTTTCTTTCTTTCTTTCTTTCTTTCTTTCTTTCTTTCTTTCTTTCTCTTTTCTCTATCTCTCTCCCCCTTCCTTCCTCTGTTCCTTCCTTCCTTCCTTAATTCCTTCCTTCCTTCCTTCTTTCTTCCTTCTTTCTTTCTTTTCTTACTCTCTCCCACAACCTTCCTTCCTTCCTTCCTTCCTTCCTCTTTCTTTCTTTTTTCTGTCTTTCCCTTCTCTCTCTCTCCCTTCCTTCCTCTCTTGCTTTCTTCCTCTTTCTTTCTTTCTTTCTTTCTTTCTTTCTTTCTTTCTTTCTTTCTTTCTTTTCCTTTCTTTTCTTACTCTCTCCCACAACCTACCTACCTTTCTTTCTTTCTTTCTTTCTTTCTCTTTTCTCTATGTCTCTCCCCCTTCCTTCCTCTGTTCCTTCCTTCCTTAATTCCTTCCTTTCTTCCTTTCTTCTTTCTTTCTTTTTCTTTCTTCTTTCTTTCTTTCTTTTCTTACTCTCTCCCACAACCTTCCTTCCTTCCTCTTTCTTTCTTATTTCTTTCTTTCCCTTCTCTCTCTCTCTCCCTTCCTTCCTCTCTTGCTTTCTTCCTCTTTCTTTCTTCTTTCTTTCTTTCTGTCTTTCTTCCTTCCTTTTCTTTTCTTACTCTCTCCCACAACCTACCTTTCTTTCTTTCTTTCTTTCTTTCTTTCTCTTTTCTCTATCTCTCTGCCCCTTCCTTCCTCTGTTCCTTCCTTCCTTAATTCCTTCCTTCCTTCCTTCCTTTCTTCTTTCTTTCTTCTTTCTTTCTTTCTTTCTTTCTTTCTTTCTTTCTTTTCTTACTCTCTCCTACAACCTTCCTTCCTTCCTTCCTTCCTTCCTTCCTCTTTCTTTCTTTTTTCTTTCTTTCCCTTCTCTCTCTCTCTCTCTCCCTTCCTTCCTCTGTTGCTTTCTTCCTCTTTCTTTCTTTCTTTCTTTCTTTCTTTCTTTCTTTCTTTCTTTCTTTCTTTCTTTCTTTCTTTTTGTGCTAGGAAACAGGGCTACAAGGGAGAGGGGTTTGTGGAGGAGGAAGAGGAAAAGGGGAAGGGGCTGTAGGGTCCTTGGTGCTCCCTGAGCTTGGTGTTTTTTCTTCCAGACGTTTCCTGACCCAACTAGGGAACATCATCAGTGCTGGAAAGGAGGGGAGTTTGCAAGAAGGAGGAAGAGGTCCACCGTGGGGGTGGTCTCTGAGCTGCGTATTTCCTTGTGGACATTTCCTCATCCATCCAAGTGACGTCATCCATGCTCAAGGAGGTTCCCCCAGTGATCCTTGTCCCACTGATGAGATTCCCCAGCTGGGTCATGAAAGGCCTCCAGGTCAAGGGCCTGGCTCAGGGCCGCCCCCCCACCCCCCCAGGGACCCCGCAGGAGGAGCCCCGCTGCCCCGCTTTACCTGCCTGACCCAGAAGGGCATCTTGTAGGAATTGGGGGAGCGGTGGTGGATGTTGAGGACCACCACGCTGAAGATGACGGAGAAGGTCACCAGGATCATGGTGAACATCAGGTACTTGATGATGATGGGCACCGCCAAGGACGTCTCCGGGACCTTTTTGGCCAACAGCAGCAGGAAGACGGTGAGGGTGAGGAGCGCGAAAATGGAGAGGGTCATCTTCTCGCCTGGAGCAAGGAGAAGGAGAGGTCAGGCGGGGGCTCAAGGACCCTCTCAGCGGCTTTCGATACCATCGACCATGGTATCCTTCTGCGACGACTGCGGGAGGTGGGAGTGGGAGGCACTGTTTTGCGGTGGTTCTCCTCCTACCTCTCGGACAGGTCGCAGTCGGTGTTAGTGGGGGGGCAGAGGTCGTCCCTGAGGCCCCTAACATGTGGAGTACCTCAGGGTTCGGTCCTATCCCCCCTACTATTTAACATATACATGAAACCGCTGGGCGAGATCATTCGGAGGCACGGGATAAAATACCATCAATATGCGGACGATACACAATTGTATCTGTCCGCCCCGTGCCAACTCAATGAAGCGGTGGACGTGATGAACCGGGGTCTGGAGGCCGTTAAGGACTGGATGAGTGCTAACAAACTGGTGCTCAACCCGGATAAGACCGAGTGGCTGTTGTGTTTCCCCCCCAATAATTTGGCTAATACACCAACGCTTAGGCTGGGGGGTCAAATTCTACACCCCTCAGATAGGGTCCGCAACTTAGGAGTCCTCCTGGATCCACAGCTGACTTTTGATCACCAGCTGTCAGCTGTGACCAGGGGGGCATTTGCCCAGGTTCGCCTGGTCCGCCAGTTGCGGCCCTACCTAGATCGGGGGGCCCTCACAACAGTCACTCGAGCCCTTGTGATCTCTAGACTGGAATACTGCAATGGGCTCTACATGGGGTTGCCCCTGAAGTGCATCCGGCGACTACAGCTAGTCCAAAATGCAGCCGCGCGAGTGATAGTGGGCGCACCTCGGTTCGCCCACGTTACACCTGTCCTCCGCGAGCTGCACTGGCTGCCTGTTGGTCTCCGGGTGCGCTTCAGGATACTGATGACCATCTTTAAAGCACTCCATGGTAGTGGATCTGGGTACTTGAGAGACCGCCTTCTGCCGATTACCTCCCTAAATCGACCAATTAGATCTCACAGACTGGGCCTCCTCCGAATTCCATCTGCCAGTCAATACCGACTGGCGACCACGCGGAGGAGAGCCTTTTCTGTTGCTGCTCCGACCCTATGGAACGAGCTCCCCATGGAGATCCGCACCCTCACCACTATCCAGACCTTCCGCGCAGCCCTCAAGATCTGGCTCTCCCAGCAGGCCTGGGGATAGGTTCCTAATTACCCGCCCGAGTGTTTGACTGTTGAATGAAAGTTGGGTTTTTATTACTTTTCTGTTGTTCACATATTGTTTTGTTTTGACCTTGCACCTCCCCTTCCTTGTCGTTGTAAGCCGCCCTGAGTCCCCTCAGGGAAAAGGGCGGCATATAAATCCCAATAAATACCTAAATACCTAAATACCCCCCCCCCAACCCAGGGAGAGGGGGCTCAACCTGGACCATCCACAACAGAAGGCGGTTCAGGCGGGGGGGGGGGAAATAAATACGGTTTGCCCTGAAGCAGTGGTGAAATTCACAGTCTCTTTACTACCGTGGTTCCGTGGGCGTGGCTTGGTGGGCGTGGCTTGGTGGGCGGGGAAGGGGACTGCAAAATCCCCCATTCCCTCCCGATCAGCTGGGACTCGGGAGGCAGAGAATCGGTGGGGGCGCGGCCAGCCAGAGGCGGCATTTATCGGTTTCTCCGAACTACTCAAAATTTCCGTTACCGGTTTCTCCAGAATCGGTCAGAACCGGCTGAATTTCACCCTTGCGCTGAAGCCCCCCATGAAGGAGAACCAGTTTCAAACGGCAGGGGCCCCCTTATGAAGGGAGAAGGGAATGGGATGGAAAGGAAAGGAGAAGGGAGGAGAAGAGAGGAATAGAAAGCCAGAAGAGTGGAATGGAGAATAGAATAGAATAAGAAATAGTAGAATAGGATAGAATATAAATTAGAATAGAACAGAGTAGAATAAGGAATGGAATAAGGAATAGGAAGAGAATAGACTAGAAATACAACAGAGTAAGCAATAGAATAGAATAGAATAAGGGACTAGAATAAGAAATAGTAGAATAGGATAGAATATAAATTAGAATAGAATAAGTAGAATAGAATAAGGAATAGAATAAGGAATAGGAATAGGAATAGGAATAGAAAAAGGGAATAGAAAAAGGAATAGAAATAGAATAGAATAAGGAATGAATAGAATAAGGAATAGAATAGAATAAGGGACTAGAATAAGAAATAGGATAGAATATAAATTAGAATAGAATAGAGTAGAGTAGAATAGAATAAGGAATAGAATAAGGAATAGGAATAGAATAGAAATAGAAATAAAAATAGAAAGAATAGAATAAGGGACTAGAACAGAATAAGGAATAGAAATAGAAATAATAGAAATAGAAATAATAGAAATAGAAATAGAAATAGAAATAGAATAGAATAGGGGACTAGAATAAGAAATAGTAGAATAGGATAGAATATAAATTAGAATAGAATAGAGTAGAGTAGAATAAGGAATAGAATAAGGAATAGAATAAGGAATAGGAAGAGAATAGACTAGAAATAGAATAGAATAGAATAGAATAAGGGAATAGAACAGAATAAGGAATAGCAATAGAATAAGAAATAATAGTATAGGATAGAATATAAATTAGAATAGAATAGAATAGAATAAAGTAGAGTAGAATAGAATAAGGAATAGGAATAGGAATAGGAATAGGAATAGGAATAGGAATAGGAATAGAATAGAAATAAAAATAGAAAGAATAGAATAAGGGACTAGAACAGAATAAGGAATAGAAATAGAAATAGAAAAGAATAGAATAGAATAGAATAAGGGACTAGAATAAGAAATAGTAGAATAGGATAGAATATAAATTAGAATAGAATAAAGTAAAGTAGAGTAGAATAAGGAATAGGAGTAGAATAGAAATAGAATAGAATGAATAATAAAATATAGGAATAGGAAGGGAAGAGAAGAGAAAATGGAATGGAATAGAAGTGCAAAATGCAGAATACAGAACATATATAGAATATGGAATGCTCCATCTCTTCCTTCTTTCCTTCTTATTCACCCCCCCCTTTAAAAGGACTCGCTCAATGAAGGGCCCTGGGGAGGAGACCCCCAGGGAGAATAAGAAGCTGGGGAGGAATTAGAGGGACTTTGTAAAAATGGGACGGAGCACATTTTGCTGTCTCAAATAGTCTATCTCCCCCCCACCCCGCCCCAAACACCATTTCCCACTGCTGGGACCTCCACGGCCTCACCACTGTCGCGGAGGACCTTCCCAGCTGTAGAAAGCGGAGGTTTGGGGTGGGGGGGTTTAGGGTACCCGGTGGAAAAGATCTCGTGCCATTTCAAGCGAACGAGCTCAAAGGGAAGACGTCCCCCCTGCTACCGAACGGGACAACTCTCCGGGGCCATCTTGCTGCGGCCAACTCACGGTAGCCAAACTCGCCATGCGAGAACTCGCCGTAGGACAATTCAACAATCCGATGTAGTTATTTACAACAACGTTTTTAACTGCCGTCGTCCGCATCTCATCTTGTCCTTCCGTTCTTTCATGATTCCATGTCACCGTTTCTTCGATTATCAGCGTTGTTCTTGTCCCAGGCCGAGTTCAGCCGTGGCGAGTCGTCCTAGACCGACACGCACCCCCACCGCCCCCGTGGTCCGCCACGAAAGAACCCAACGCGGCTCACCAGCATCCGGCGGGAGGTAAAAGACGAAGATGGCCAGGATGGTGATCAAGATACAAGGGATGATGACGTTGATGAGGTAGAAGAGCGGTTTACGGCGGATTATGAGGTAAAAAGTGATGTCCTCGTAGAGCGGGTCCGACGAGAGAGTGTTCTTGCGGGACGGTTTGTGCTGAAACTCCCACTGCCCGTTGTCTGGGGAAAGAAAGAAGGATAAACTTCTGACACCATCCCCCCACCCACACTTGCCTCTCCTCCAGTGGGGCCAGGATGTTCCCACTCGGGTCAAGAAACCCCCTTGTTGTTTGAGCAGAGTGAGGGAGATCCCAGAAAGATGGAGTTGGGAAACGTCGGGGAGTTCCAGAGAGGACAGGACGGTGTGCATGAAAGGGGGGATTTTGTGGAGAAATTCTGGGTTCAGTTGACCTGGGATAGAAGGCCATGGTGAGGAAAGTGGGGGGGGGGCGCATTTGGCTAGAGTCGGATCTCAGAATACTACAGCAGGCTTGGGAGGGGTGCACCTCGTTGGTGAATGTGATTTATGACCCAGACTGAGGAGAGGGAGGAAACGGGGGCAAAGTCCAGCCATAACTAAAATGAGGTCAGATCTGACTGTAATGGAGTATCGCTGAAATGGTGTTCCTGATAAACGACTGGATTTCTTTTGAAACTTGGCTCGAGGCTCATGAATTAAATAGGGCACTTTTCAGAAACCTGACAGTCCTCCTGCTTCAGATCCCTTTGAGGATGGCTTAAGACAGAGTTCCTAAAACTTTCCGGGTTGGGGGGGCCCAGAGCTGGGGGGAGCGAGAGAAGAGGGGATGGTTTTGTGGGAGAAGCAAGTGCATGTCCCTGTGAATGCATTAGCATCAACATTTGCTGTGACACTCGCGTGAGTGGGGCCACGAGCACATGTAACGGCACATACATTGGTCACCCCCTCACGCCGCCCAGTGGTGATTAGCCTGATAGTCGGCTGCGGACCTCAGGCTGGGGACCCCTGGTTTAAGAGACAATATGGACATTGATTTGAGTCCAGGATATCTAAACAGTCAAGATGGCAGCCGCAATTGTGCAATCGAAATTTGTCCTTTTTTAAAAAATGGGCTTCGCAGAGCTGGAGAAAATTCCAGCTTCTTGGACAACAAAGATGACAAATATTGGCGTGGGTAGCACCACACAAGACAAAAATCACAAAACTCCATCTCACTTATTTTGGGCTTATGTCGCGCGGGGGAATTTGCTGGAAAAAGCCCTTACAGTGGTACCTTAGTGCTCAACCGTTTTGAAATTCATCGAGTTTGGTACTCGACACATTTTGATGCGAACATTTCGGTACTCGTCGTTTGTTTAGTACTCAACACAAAAGTTAGAACTCGTCGGCGTCGGATGCCTTATTCGCTACACTATTCCTGACGGGGAAATGTGTTTGTTAGTCCTGGCTCTCGTCACACCTCCCGGAATCAATTACGCGCTGAGTACCGAAGTATCACCCGCTGTCTGTTGGGAAGAGTAAGCGGTAAAAGGAAATCGCCGCATCAAAGAACACGGGAGCTGGACCCTGTGAAAACGGACACTGGCCAGAACATAGAACAACTCAAGAAAAGCAGTGCACGATGTGGTGAGACTCAGGGAAGAGAATCATCAGGAATCGGACGCAACTGAACGGATAACGTCGTTGTCGTCATCGCAGGAGACATTATTAAAAAAAGGAAGATGAAGCAACATTGCATGAATGGCGTACAGAAGGTGGGGGTTCCCCACGAAATCGTTCCTTGATTAATTGAACGAAGCTGGCGCGAGAGGTTCGCGCGACATTGGTTTTGACCACGTCCTGGGGTTCGCACAGCAAACGAGCAGATGTCGCCTCCATGGTGGGCGACTTTTCCTCACCGATAAATGTGTTTTCGTATATCAGGATCTCCTTCACCTCCTGCCCTTTCTCGTCGACGGGGTGCAAGAGGGTGATCTCGGAGGCGTCGTACGTGTACGAGCGGAAGACCATCGTGCAGTTTTGCCAGTCAAACGGGAAATAAGTCACCTGCAACGGCACAAAAAAACACAAGCAGGAGAACTGAGGGAGGCCCCGCCGCTTCGGCGTAGGCCGGAAACTGCATCCTCCTTTATATAGCAGTCCTCGACTTACGACCACGATTGGGGGCGCAATATCCATTGCTAAACAATGAGGTCGTTAAGAACCGTGGTTAGAATGCAATACAGGCAGTCCTCGATTTACAACCATCCATTTAGTGACTGAAGTTGCAACAGCGCTAAAAAAAGTGACTTATGACCATTTTTCACCCGTTATAGCGTCGCGTGAATAAAATTCAGACATTTGACAACGGGCCTGTATTTCTGACGGTTGCGTGATCGCCTTTTGCGACCTCCTGACAAGCAACGGGGAAGGTGGATTTGCTTAACAATCGGGGTGTCTATCTTAACAACAGCAGCGATCCACTTAACGATGGTGGCAAGGAAGGTCATTAAATGGGGCAAAACTCACAGGATCTGTCTCGCTCAGCAATGGAAATTTTGGGCTCAAATAGGCTGAACTACAAAGCCCATCGTGCGGAGGGAGCCGAGGGCTGGGAGCGGAGTCGAACCTGGATCCCGCAGCTGCTCCGATACAGGGCTGGGGGCTGCCACTGGACCCTCCCGTTGTGGTGCAGGAGGACGTCCACGCTGAGGGCGATTGTGAAGACGCCATCGTTGCTGCGCGGGGAAAAAAGAGACGAGAGAGACGCCGTGGATGGCGGACGAGAAACGGGAAACCGGCTCTGCCTTCAACGGGAAAAGGAGACACTCCAAACCGTCAACCGACCGGAGGACGGCAGCCGGTTGAAGGCTGAGGTTTAGCCCTTACGGGGATAGGGGAACGCCCCCTCCCTCCCGAAGTGGGGAGCTCAAGATGGAAGGAAATCTAATTAATTTAATTCAACCTGTCCTCTCCTTTCTTTTCTCCCTTCCTTAATTCCTTCCTTCCGTTTCTCATCCCCTTCTTTCCTCCCTCCCTTCCTTATTTCTTATTTCTATCCTTCCTTTTCTCATCTTCCTTCCTTCTTTCCTCCCTCCCTCCCTTTTTATTTCTTTTTTCTATTCTTCCTTTTCTCATCTTCCTTCCTTCTTTCCTCCCTCCCTTCCTTATTTCTTTTTTCTATCCTTCCTCTTTTCATCTTCCTTCCTTTTCTCATCTCCTTCTTTCCTCCCTCCCTCCCTTCCTTATTTCTTTTTTCTATCCTTCCTTTTCTCATCTTCCTTCCTTCTTTCCTCCCTCCCTGCCTTTTTATTTCTTTTTTCTATTCTTCCTTTTCTCATCTTCCTTCCTTCTTTCCTCCCTCCCTTTCTTTTCTTTTTTCTATCCTTCCTCTTTTCATCTTCCTTCCTTTTCTCATCTCCTTCTTTCCTCCCTCCCTCCCTCCCTTCCTTATTTCTTTTTTCTATCCTTCCTTTTCTCATCTTTCTTCCTTCCTTCCTCCCTCCCTCCCTCCCTCCGTTGGACTAGATGACCTCCAAGCTCCCTTCCAACTCTATTCTGATTGAGGGGCCAAAGAAGAAGGGGGTCAGGCTATCCTCCAAAAACCCCGAGGGCAGGGCAAGAAGCCACGGATGGAAACTAATCAGGGAGAGAAGCAACGTGGAATTAAGGAGAAATTCCCCAAAAGTGAGGACAGTTAACCAGTGGAACAGCTTGCCACCAGAAGTTATAAATGGTCCAACGCTGGACGATTTTAAGGACAACCATATCTCTTAAATGGTTCAAGGTCGCCTGCTTGAGCCGGGAGTTGGACTAGATGACCTCCAAGGTCCCCGCCAGCCCTATTCTGATGGATTGGGAGGCTCCTGTCACCTCCAACACCCCATCCCACCCCAACAGCTATTGACAAGGCCAGCAACAAGGTCCTAGTCCTCACGAAGGCTCACTTGTTCATGAGAACGATATCCGGGAGCCACACTTCGTCTGCACTGATTCGGATGGACGTGATTCCCTCAAATTCGTCTGGATTCCAGGTGAGCCGATAGTCGATCCACTCCTGGGAGGGGAAGGGAAGTCGGGCGAGGAAGAGGATGGAAGAATTAAGCGGGGAAAAAGAGAAAAAAAATTAGAAACCAGCCAGCGGGTTCATGAATTATAAGTTTATAAGCTATCAGCAGTCCTCGACTTACAGCGGACTGTTTAGTGACAAAGTCCTTCAAAGTCCACGAGGAAACCAGATTCCCTTAACGACCGTGTGACTGACTTAACAACGGCAACGGTTCCCTTGGCAACGGTCCGCAAGAAAGGTCGCAAAATAGGGCCAAGCTCACTTAAGGACCAACTCACTTAGCAACAGGAACGTCAGTGTCAGGTTTCCCGAAAGATGCCCTAATTGATTCATGAGTCTCGAGCCAAGTTTCAAAGCGAAGCTAGCCGTTTACTAGGAGCCCCGTTTTGACGGGACCTTTTTGCAGTCAGATCTGAGCTTCGTTTGAATTATGGCTGGACTTGACCCCTCCCCTCAGTCTGTGTCATGAATCACATTCCCCAATGAGGGGCACCCCTCCCAAGGCTGCTGCGGTAACCTGAGATCCGAATCTAGGCAAAAGTACGTATGGAATGAGCTCCCCCCCCTTTCCCTCACCATGGCAACTTTAGGAGTTGAGGGTTGGGCTCAATTGTGGTCGTAAGTCTGGGTCTAGCTATCTACGGCACAGCGTCAGATTTCAGAAAAGAGGTACTGAGGAGTGGATTTTCTTTGCAAGTTCAAATTTCTCTGGATGGATTCAATATTTGGCAACCCAGATGGGACCCTGTCAATGCAGTCAGCTGCCCGGAAGCATTTCTGCATTTCATGGCTGTTATAGGCAACATCCCTCTTACTAGGGGCCCAAGCCCCCCTATACAATCTCTACACAGGTGTCCTCGAAAGCCCCCCCTCTCTCTTCCTCCCCCCCTCCTGAAATAGCTGCTCTCTCTCTTCTACTCCAGCTTCGAATTTCTCTGCCGATTGTTCGCCCTCTGCAAACGAGAAAGTTTGAGAAGACCACTCCCGCTTTTCTAACGCAGAGGCCGAGGGGTCCACAGAGGGCAAAAAAGTCAAGATGGCAGTCTGTGTTTTTTGTGTGTGTGTTTTTTTTAAAAAACTCACCTGGTCCATGTAAACCTTTGTGGTCAGCTCTTCATCCTTTTCGTTCTGAAAAGAAGACATGGGCATCCGTGTGCTTTCCGGAGCCTCCATATCGCTGGGACTTTCAACACTCCAGGAAAAAAAAAAGGGGGGGGGAACACCCACCCAGGAAGAGCCAGTGACTGAGGGAGGGGCTGCCTGCCCCCCTCTGTGGTGGATGAGTTCATGCCAAGTTGGACCTCAAGCCTTCGCTTTCACCCCAGCGCTGAACAGGGGGGGTTGACTAGATGACCTCGGGGACCCCCTCCTCCCTAACCCAAAGTTACCCAGCTGGCTTTCAGGCCTAAGACAGGACTAGAACTCATGGACACCTGGTGATTGGCCCAAAGTCACCCAGCTGTATTTCATGCCTAAGGCGGGACTATAACTCACCGACACCTGGTGATTGGCCCAAAGTCACCCAGCTGTATTTCATGCCTAAGGCGGGACTATAACTCACCGACACCTGGTGATTGGCCCAAAGTCACCCAGCTGTATTTCATGCCTAAGGCGGGACTAGAACTCACCCACACCTGGTGATTGGCCCAAAGTTACCCAGCTGTCTTTCAGGCCTAAAGTGGGACTAGAACTCACCTACACCTGGTGATTGGCCCAAAGTTACCCAGCTGTATTTCATGCCTAAGGCGGGACTAGAACTCACCCACACCTGGTGATTGGCCCAAAGTTACCCAGCTGTCTTTCAGGCCTAAAGTGGGACTAGAACTCACCTACACCTGGTGATTGGCCCAAAGTTACCCAGCTGTATTTCATGCCTAAGGCGGGACTAGAACTCACCTACACCTGGTGATTGGCCCAAAGTCACCCAGCTACTTTCATGCCTAAAGTGGGACTAGAACTCACCGACACCTGATGATTGGCCCAAAATCACCCAGCTACTTTCATGCCTAAAGTGGGACTAGAACTCACCGACACCTGGTGATTGGCCCAAAGTTACCCAGCTGTATTTCATGCCTAAGGCGGGACTAGAACTCACCTACACCTGGTGATTGGCCCAAAGTCACCCCGCTGTCTTTCATGCCTAAGGCGGGACTAGAACTCAGCGACACCTGTTGGTTGGCCCAAAATCACCCAGCTACTTTCATGCCTAAGGTGGGACTAGAACTCACTGACACCTGGTGATTGGCCCAAAGTCACCCCGCTGTCTTTCATGCCTAAGGCGGGACTAGAACTCACCGACACCTAGTGATTGGCCCGAAGTCACCCAGCTGTCTTTCAGGCCTAAGGCGGGACTATAACTCACCGACACCTGGTGATTGGCCCAAAGTCACCCAGCTACTTTCATGCCTAAGGCGGGACTAAAATTTACCGACACCTGGTGATTGGTCCAAAGTCTCCTTCCTGTTTGGAAGTAGAGCTCAGCCCTTCCCCTGCTCTGTCCCATCCCCAGAGACCAGGGGACAATGGTCTTCTTCCTGCCCTCCAGTCCCCCCACCGCCCCAATTCCCACCAGGCGCCAGGAGGCACCAGCGCCTGGCAGGACCAGCAGGGGACAATGAGCTATTCATAGCTGCCTTCTCAGCTGTCGCCGCTTCCGTGGCCTCTCGCACACCCAGGAACAAGCGTGCAAAACTCACTGCCCTTTGCAGATTTGGGGGGGGGGGGATTTGGCCCATAACTTGTACCCCAAGGGCGGGCAAAGAGCCTGTCTGGGCCCAAGAGACCTCTCCCCCTCGACCTCAGGAGGGTGACCGGCGGCACTCCACTTCCCATTCTCCCCAGCCGCTCGCTCCCCATCGGAGGCTTTTGGACGCCAGAGTCATGGCGTAGGACTTGGGAAAGGGGGCTGGACTAGAAGACCTCCAAGGTCCCTTCCAACTCTCACGACTCTGAATCCTGCGTTCCCCCAGCCAAAGGGAAGGAAGACGGGGAGGGGGGGGGCTTGCTGTGGGCAAAAACCGGGGCTTCCCTTCCCCTCCCTCCCTCCCAGGGCGCCCCCCCCTCCCGTCCCGCTTAGCGACCGGGACTTACTAAGCTGATCAGCTGCGAGAGGGACATCCCCACCCGCACGGGGACCTTCTGCCCGAGTCGGCGGATGGGAAGCACGTCGACGTGGTAACCCACGAAGAGGCTGTCTCTCAGGCGACCCTCGACTTCGGAAGACCCCGCGGCTGGAGAGGGGAGAGAGGAGAGGGGGTGGGGGGGAAGGAAGAGGGGAGGTGGGGAGGGGGGCTGCTACTTCTAGCCCTGCAAGCGCCCTTCAAGCGCCCTGCAAGCGCCCTGCAAGGGGAGGGGGCGCATCTCGCCTTGCACACCTTAGGGGAAAGCCGGGTTTAAGTAAGTGGGTGGGGGGGCGACCCCCCCAAGCCCTACCTGAGACCACCAGGATCCAGAGCAGCTCCCCCAAGAAGACCACCCATGCGGGCATGGCGTCCCCTCCCCGGTCTGGGATCCAGCAGAACGCGCTTTCCCGGCCGCGCTTCGCCCCCCGACCCCAAATGCTGGGGGAGGGTCCGATCGAGTTCCCCGGGAGGGGAGAAGGGGGATTACTCAGCTGCTGAAGGCATTTCCGCCCGGCCAGCTGTCCCGGGAAGGGCAGCCAAAAACGGACGGAGCCTCTCCGGTTGCAAGCTCCGGGGTGGGGAGGGGGCGAGGAGGGGCCAGGCGGGCGTCCGGGGGCGGAGAGACCCTCCCTCCGAGCTCACCAAAACCCGAGAAGGAAGGCTCTCCCCCACCCCCCAGGGAAACGGGGGACTGATTGAGACCCACCGGAGGGTCCCAACCGCCAGACAATTGGCACCGCTGCTCTCCCCCTCCCCAGCTAAACCCTGCATAGGATAGGATAGGGCAGGATAGGATAGGATAAAAATAGTAGAATAGAATAGAATAAGGAATAAGAATAGAATAGAATAAAGTAGAATTCAGAATTAGAATATGAATAGGATAAGAGATAGGATAGGTGAGAATAGAATAGAATAGAATAAGATAGAATTCAGAAATAGAATAGAATAGAATAGAATAGAATATGAGTTAGGATAGGATAGGATAGAACAGAATGAAATAGAAATAGAATAGAATAGAGAATTAAAATAAAAAATAGAATAGAATAGAGAATTAGAATAAAGAATAGAATAGAAATAGAAAGAGAACAGAACAGAACGAAATAGAAATAGAATAGAATGGAATGGGATAGAATAGAATAGAAATAAGAATAGAATAAAATAGAATTCAGAATTAGAATATGAATATGAATAGGATAGGAGATAGGATAGGATAGCTTAGAATAGATTAGGATAGAATAGGAAATAGAATAGAATAGAAATAAGAATAGAATAAAATAGAATTCAGAATTAGAAATAGAATAGAATAGAATAGAATATGAGTTAGGATAGGATAGAATAGAATAGGTAGAACAGAATGAAATAGAAATAGAATAGAATAGAATAGAGAATTAAAATAAAAAAATAGAATAGAATAGAGAATTAGCATCAAGAATAGAATATAAATAGAAATAGAACAGAACGAAATAGAAATAGAATAGAATGGAATGGGATAGAATAGAAATAAGAATAGAATAAAATAGAATTCAGAATTTGAATATGAATAGGATAGGAGATAGGATAGGATAGGGTAGAATAGGATAGAATAGGAAATAAAATAGAATAGAATAGGAAATAGAATAGATTAGAAATAAAAATAGAATAAAATAGAATTCAGAATTAGAAATAGAATAGAATATGAATTAGGATAGGATAGAATAGGATAGAACAGAATGAAATAGAATAGAATAGAGAATTAAAATAAAAAATAGAATAGAATAGAGAATTAGAATCAAGAATAGAATACAAATAGGAACAGAACAGAACGAAATAGAAATAGAATAGAATAGAATGGGATAGAATAGAATAGAAATAAGAACAGAATAAAATAGAATTCAGAATTAGAAATAGATATAGATATAGAATAGAATATGAATTAGAAAAGGATAGGATAGGCTAGATGGAAGGGACCTTGGAGGTCATCTAGCCCAACCCCCTGCTCAAGCAGGAGTCCTTACACCATTCCGACCCAAGGGCTACCTAGTCTCTTGTTACAAACCTCCAGCGTTGGTGGGAGCTCCCACCACTTCTGGTGGCCAGTCGTTCCGCTGGTTAATCGTCAGGAAATTTCCGCTGGGAAGTCTGTGCGGTTGGTTTTTTTTATTATTATTATTGGAAGCCCCGCAAATCCCCCGCGCCCCAAAAGACCAGGTGCGAAAGAATTGTAGAAAGTATCCTTTATTTTAGGGTGCCGAAGGGGAGGGGTGGGTCGGGGAGGGGGGGCGGGCGGGCCCGATCCTTCGCCCCGGGGATTGGGGTGACGGCTGGACGGAAGTCAATCTCTCATGCAGGGCGCCCAGGACGTTTCCCCCCCAATTATTGCCACTATGATGAAGTTTCTTATTAATTATTATTATTATTATTATTGCTTTTCAGTGAGGGGGGGTCGAGGGGAAGGGGACAAGGCAGGGGAGAGGGAGAGGCGGGGCCAGGGGCGGAGCTAAGGAGCCAAAGCCCCGTTTCCCCCCCCCCCGCATCGCTTGTCATCCGACCTCAATCCTTGCGCCCCCGCGCGCAAATTGCGCGGTTTGCAAGGAGACCGTTTGGATGGGGAGGTTCCCCCCCCCCTGAATTGCGCCTGATTTGCGCCCCATGCATTCCGGGGGGAGCAGGGGCATCCAAATACCCCCCCCACGACTTCTCCAAGGATCGGGGTCCTTTCTATAGGATGTTGTATCCCACTTACTAAGGAAAAGGATTTAAATATTAGGAATTGTTGTGTTGTAAAAACACGTTGCAAATAGTAGACTGGAGTGTCCAATTTGGGTCCCTTTAAGACCTGTGGACTTCAACTCCCAGAATTCCCCCAGCCAGGGGGAATTCTGGGAGTTGAAGTCCACAGGTTCTTAAAGGGGCCAAACGTATTAGGGGTAGGGAATCATCTTGAAATGATGATTCACTGTTAATCACTTTTAAAATCACTTAAAATCACTTTTAATCCATCCAAATCATCCCTTATCAGCCCCATGAGTGGGGGAATCCGTCCCCCCCAATGGATTCCTCTCCCCCCTCCCCACCAGACTGGCCCCTCTCCGAATTCTCCCACCCCCACGAAGAGCAGAATGGAATAACCCAGTTGGAAAAGGGGCCCTTGGAGGTCTTCTAGTCCAACCCCCACAAACTCCATATAGGCTTTTTTTTTAAACCTCGCCTGAAGACACCCACACACACACCCCAAAAAATCTTTAAAACGCGCCAATTGGGGTTCAAAAGTGAAATCGGGGTGTCTGCCCCCCCCCAGCTAAGGGGAGGGGGGGACCCAGGCTGTTTTTTTTTAAGTGGGTGGGCCTACTTTGAAATTTGTTTTCGGCTCAGAAGATGTTTGACTTCTGAAAGGGGTTTTAAGGCAAGGGCAGCCTTTGGGGGTCCTCTCTTGGTTGGACTCCAAGGCCCATCTTCCCCAGCCAGGCCAAAGAAGGGTTGGGTTGCATTGGATGTCTTGCATATGTTTTTTTTAATCCTGAATTTCTTGCAGGACCTCAAGAATTGTGGGTCCGATGCCCCCCCCTTTCGCTTTCCGCCACGGCCCGGTGAGGTAGCTTTGGGTCGGGAGGGAGGAACTGACCACTTCGGACTTCCGACGTCTCGTGACCCAGCTAAGGAACGGCATCAGTGTCCTGATTATTGGGGAAGGTCATCTAGCAGGGATGATGTCGCCTAGTTGGGTCCTGAAGGTCACCAAGCCACCAAGGACCACACAGTCCTCCTCCTCCTCCTCCTCCTCTTCAAATCCCACTGCCTTCTACCACTGATGTTGTTATCTAGTTTGGTCGTGAAACGTCTGTCACCAAGCCACCAAGCTCAGATACCACCAAGGATTCCTTGCTTCTCTCCACAAACCTTCCTCCCTTCTAGCACTGATGATGTTCCCTAGTTGGGTCATGAAACGTCAGCAAGAAAACTACCCAGCTCAGAGAGCACCAAGGACCCCTCAGTCTTCTTCTTCCTCCTCCTCCTCTCTTCTCCTCCTCCTCCCTTCTCCTCCTCCTCCCTTCTCCTCCTCCTCCCTTCTCCTCCTCCTCCTCCTCTTCCTCCTCCCTTCTCCTCCTCCTCCTCTCTTTTCCTCCTTCTCCTCCTCCTCCCTTCTCCTCCTTCTCTCTTCTCCTCCTCCTCCCTTCTCCTCCTCCTCCTCCTCCCTTCTCCTCCTCCTCCTCTCTTTTCCTCCTTCTCCTCCTCCTCCTTCTCCCTTCTCCTCCTCCTCCCTTCTCCTCCTCCTCTTCCTCCTCCTCCCTTCTCCTCCTCCCTTCTCCTCCTCCCTTCTCCTCCTCCTCCCTCCTCCTCCTCTTCCTCCTCCCTTCTCCTCCTCCTCCCTCCTCCTCCTCCCTTCTCCTCCTCCTCCTCCTCTCTTCTCCTCCTCCTCCTCCTCTCTCCTCCTCTTCCTCCTTTCCAGCACTGATGATATTCCCTAGTTGGGTGACAAAGCGACCAGCAAGTTCAGAGAGCACCAAGGACCCTCACAGCCCTCCCCCCACTGCAAATTACCCTCCCTTCCAGCACTGATGGTGTTCCCTAGTTGGGTGACAGAAAGGCAGCAAAACTCAACGCCTGCCTCTCTTAGCAACAGAAACCTGGAGCTCCCCGGTGGCTGTTGAGTCGAGGGAAACCCCCCCCCCCTTGCACTTTTCGACCCTTTTTGAAACGGAGACCAGGACCCGTCAGGATGCCCCCCCCCCCGAAGGTCGAGAGGTCAAGGAAGAGGAATGAGTGGGTGGGCAACCGAGCCCTTCAGCTTATGGGGGAGAAAGCGTGGATTCTCCTCTCCTCTCCAGGGGTGTAGGGGGCAGAGCCCTTGGTAGAAGGGCCGGGGAGGATGGGTTGTGTAGTGGGCAGCTGGGAGGCAGGTTTGCTTTCGGAGATCTGGGGGAGGGGGGGGGGTGTCGTGTCCGATCACATGAGGTCACGCAAGGCAAGAGGTTATAAAGCCCCCCCCCCAGACGGAGCCGCGCTCCCCACTCCTCGGCGGCCCACTCCCCACGCTGATCCACAGTCTCTAGGGGAGTCCACCCCGCAAGGAGTTATCCGCCCCCTCCCCAATCTCCCACCCACCCCCTCCCACAATTATTGCCTGCAAAAGAAAGGAAGCCGTGGCTTCAGGCTCCTGAGAGATGGGCAGAGGGGGACAGATAGGAGGGGAGGGGGAGGCAGGTCAAGACCCTTAAAGAGAGACCCCCCTCCTCCCCTCTCCCCACGCCCCCTCCCTCCCACCTTCACCCCCGCGGGATGCCAAAGCCAGCGATTCCCCGCAGCCCAGCCGCCGGGACGAGAGTGCTGCCACTCAGTGGCCAGAATAAGGTACTGCACTTTCTCCCAGGGGGTCTCGCGAAGCGGCGTTGCTGTCCCCCTCCGGGGGTCGCTCTCTTTGGGGAGCGGGAGGTGGGGGCGGCCCCAATCTCCCCAGCAGGTGAAAAAGGAGCCATCCTCCCCCCCAGTTTGGCCTTTTCTGGCTGTCAGGGGGTCCAATCATCCATCCCCTCTCTCATTTGGACCCCCACCCACCCCCAAAAAGTCACCCTGTTGGATTCCGAGGTCCTTTGATTGGCACGTTGTCAAATTTGCAGAGAGCAGGATTTCTTCGGCGGAAGGAGGGAAAAAACGCCCCCCCCTCTAAGAACAGCAGGCGGAGAACGGAGAGGGGGGGGCAGAAGGCGACCTCCCATCCCGGTGATGGAGGGTCCCCGGCGAGAACAGGACCCCCCAACTCCCTGAGCTGATGGGGAAAAAAAAACGACCACCGCCAACACCATAACCCCCTCCCTTCTTTTTTTTTTGCCGCTGTCAATCCAATCGTCTCCCCCCCCCCTCCTCCTCCCCAGGTCAGCTGTCAAACTGTAGATAAATTTGGCCATGGCTGGAGAGAAGAGGACGAGGCCGCCAATTGGGGGGGCTGGGGGGGGCTTTAAAAAAAAAAAGAATCCATCAAGAAACAGAAGATCTTCCTGTCCGCTTTGCCCTGGCGTTTTAAAATAAAGATATAGGTATATATATATTTTTTTCTCCTTTTCTCGGCTTCTGGAGGTGTTGTTTTTTTCGGAAGTTGCATTCGTGGCCCCCCGAGGGAGGGAAGCACCATAACCCCCCCACCCCCCAAAGCAGGTCTTGTTTCGCTTGGAAGACTAGGATGGTCTCCGGTTGAGCCCCCTGCCAGGCGCCGGGAATTCCAGCAGCTGGAGAAAGAGCCGGCGTGGGTCTGTCTTTTCGGAGTTGGGGACAAGGGGGGGGGCTTAGCCCCTCGTAGGCAGGGCCAGAGAGCCGGGCCCCCGTCTTGGGGTATGAGACCCTGGTGTCTTTGTCCTTCTGCGCCCGTGGGCGGGCAATGCCTCTCTTCGCCCCAGAAAGGGGGAAATACCCCCCCCCGACAGCAGATCTCCTGAGTGGATCCTTTGGAAGTCAGGAATGCCGGGGGGGGGGCTGATCTGGTGGGGTGGGGGGCCACCCTGAGAACCGAGCGGAAGACGGTGTGTGAAGGTGTGTTTCGGAGGCGGTGGCGGTTGAGGGGGGGGGCTGCAGAGTGGGGAGAATGGGGGCTGGGGGGTGGGGGAGGAGAGGCAGTCCCCCCACCCGATCCTCAGGACTACGTGGCTGTGGTTTCCTTCATGGGGGGCCCGTCGCCCTCCTCGGCTTTCTTCCCCAGCGCCTGCTCGAAGAGGTTGTGCAGGGAAGGCTCGCGATACAGAGCCACTGTGGAGAGAGGAGAGAAAGAAGGGAAGGAGGAAGGGAAGGGAAGGGAAGAAGGATTGATGGAAGGAAGGAAGGAAGGAAGGAAGAAAGAAAGAAAGAAAGAAAGAAAGAAAGAAAGATGGATGTAAAGAGGCAAGCAGGAAGGAGATGAAGAAGGGAGGGGAAAGAAGGAAAGGAAAGAAAGAGGAAGGAAGGAAGAGGGAGGGAGGGTAGGAAGGGGGATGAGAGGAAGGAAGGGATGGAAGGATGGAAGAAAAGGAAAGAAAGAAGGATGGATGGATGTAAAGAGGCCAGGAGGAAGGGGATAAGGAAGGAGACAGAAAGAAAGGAAAGAAAGAAAGAGGAAGGAAGGAAGGAAGAGGGAGGGAGAGAGGGTGGGTAGAAGGGGGGATGGATGGAAGGAAGCAAAGGGTGGAAGGAAGGACAGAAGGAAAGAAAAAAAAGAAGGAAGCAAGCAAGGATGGATGTAAAGAGGCCGGGAGGAAGGGGATAAGGAAGGAAGGAGAAAGAAAGAAAGAAAGAGAGAAAGAAAGAAATAAAGAAAGAGGAAGGAAGGAAGGAAAGAAAGAAAGAAAGAAAGAAAGAAAGAAAGAAAGAGGCAGGCGGGAGGGGATAAGGAAGGAAGGAAAAAGGAAGGAAGGAAGGAAGGAAGGAAGGAAGGAAGGAAGGAAGGAAGGAAGGAAGAGGGAGGGTAGATAGAAGGGGGGATAGATGGAAGGAAGGAAGGAAAGAGTGGAAGGAAGGACAGAAAGAAAGAAAAAAGAAGGAAGCAAGCAAGGATGGATGTAAAGAGGCATTGAGGAAGGGGATAAGGAAGGAAGGAGAAAGAAACAAAGAAAGAAAGAAAGAGAAAGAAAGAAAGAGGAAGGAAGGAAGGAGAAAGAAAGAGAAAGAAAGAGAAAGAAAGGAAGGAAGGAAGGAGACAGGGAAGGAGAGCGGGAGGGAAGAAGGAAGGAAGGAAGGACATTAAACTGAAACTTCCAGCCACCCTGTTCAGCGGCTGTTCAAGACAAGCTGACTTGCTTTCATTTCTCCAAACTTCTCCGGAGCCCCCCCTGCCCCCCCCCTTGCTGGAGGCCTTGCCCAGCTGCCCGCGGCCCCTCGCCTACCTACCTTCCAGCAGTTTGGGCAGGAAGTGAGCTGAGGCCTTGGTCTTCTTGACCCGGTTTCCCTTCATCACTTGCCCTTCGCGGTTGATGCCCAGGTACCAGGAGCGTCCCGATTCCCGTTGCCGGTAGAGGGTGGAGGAGTAGGTGACGTAGTAGTTCTCAAAGACGCATTCCTTGAAACGGCACTCGGCGGTGAAGTGAGCCTGGGGGCAGACGGGGGCGGGGGGGGCGCGGGAAGGTTACGCCCTGCAGGAAGAGAAAGACACCCCCCCTCGGCCCCCTCCCCTTAATCAAGTGCCCACCTGCCCCAGTGCCCGCCGATCGGGAGATGGGATCGGACGGAGAATTCGCTTCGACTTATTCAGTTGGAGACGGAGAACGACGACGGGGTGGAACTTCAACTCCCAGAATTCCCCGGGCTCAGGGATTCTGGGAGTTGACGTCTACCCCGTCGTAAAAGGGGGCACCATTCCCCACCCTTGTGACAAGAAAACAGAGGAGGAGGAGGAGAAAGGCCTTCCTTCCTCTGCCAGTTGGGGAAGATTCCTGTAGTCCAGGCAGAAAGCAATGAAGGCGCGACCTTTGAACTCTGCGTTTGTAGATCTGGTTCTTTGTGCGTCAATGAGCGTGGGAAAAGAATGAATTAAGGCAGAATACGGGGTTTAAACCCTTCTTTGGGGGGGGGGGTTTCCCTCTGAAACCCCTCTGACTGGCTTGCCAATTTTTCGAAGCAGTCTTATCGATTGACAGATTGACTCATTTAACGACCGTTCAAAGTTACAACGGCATGGAAAAAGCGGCGTCTGATCGTGTTTCACGCTTACAACCATTGGAGCATCCCCCAGCATTCACGCGATCGAAATCCGTCAACCGGCTCGCATCTACGACGGTCGCAGGTTCCTAGAGGGTCACGCGCTCCCCTTTTGCGACCAGCCAACTCCAGAGTCACTTAACAACCGTGTGAGTGGCTTAACAGCTGCCGCGATTCTCTTAACAACGGCGGCGAGAACGGTGGTAAAACAGGGCACAATTCAACCACGAGTGTCTCGTTTAGCGACGTAAATTAGGGGCTCCCTTCTGGTCGTAGTTTCGAGGACCCGCCAGTATTAAACTGATATGCAGCCGGTCCCACAAACAGGCCGCCCTCATTTTTGGTTCGACGCCGACCCCTCAATTCAACCACGAGTGTCTCGTTTAGCAACGTAAATTCGGGGCTCCGTTCTGGTCGTAGTTTCGAGGACCCGCCAGTATTAAACTGATATGCAGCCGGTCCCACAAACAAGCCACCCTCATTTTCGGTTCGAGGCCGACCCCAAAAACTATCTGCAACATTTTTTAAAAAAAATGTTTTGGGGGAAAATTTAATCTTAAACGTCTCTTCCTAACAGGCGAAAGGATTGAGAGGTGGGATTTCTTTTTTATTATTTTTTTTACAAAGGGATTAAGGGCGAAACCATGTTCCTACGCGGCTAATCCCTCTGCAAATTCCTCCATTTCGCCCGTCTTAAAACAAGATTTTCCCGTAGCGGCCTCCGGATTTAGGCCAAGCGGGTGGGGCTGCCATCGCAGGCAAAGGCCACCAGGTGGCGATGCTCACCTCTGCCTAACCCAGTCTCCCTCCCAAGAAATTCACCCCGATAATCCAGCTGGATTTATTTTATATTTTATTATTTCGTGGTGGTTTTTTTTTGGCCTTCCCAGAACGGAGGGATGGAAAGGAGCCAAAGAGCCATAACATTAATCAGAGCAAAATGTCCCAGCACGAAAACAACCTCTTTTTTTCCCTCCCCCCACTTCTCTGCTGCTTGGGGGGGGGGGTGAATGCAGGAACATTGCCCCCACCCCCGGACAAATTTCTCTCCAGCTCTCATTAAACGATCCTGGATACCTGTGTTGGAAGAACAGAATGAAAAACCCGGAGGGCGATAGGAAAGGACAAGAAAAAGAAGGAGTCCTCAATTTACGGCGGAAAATTGAGTCGAGAATTTCCACTTGACTCCTGCCTGCGGCGGTGGGTTGGACTAGAAGACCTCTGGGGTACCTTCCAGCCCTATGATTCTACATGCAGGTAGTCCTCAGTTTATGGATCCCCCAAAACCTCCAGCGCTAAACGAGACAACGGCTAAGCGAGCCTTTGCCCTATTTTACGACCTTTCTGGCCACCGTTGGGAAGCGAATCGCTGCGATTCTCTGGGGAGTAACACCGCCGTTAAGTGAACCCGGCTTGCCGCTTGCCAGAAAAAATCGGCAAAGGGGAATCGTGCAACCCCCGGGGAGACACTGCGACCGCCATAAATATGAACGTCTGAATTTTAATCAGTGACTAGGCTGAAAATGGTCGTAAGTGTGAAACATGGTCTGGAAACACAGGGTCTTGGAGTCTCGTTATTGCGGGTGGGGGGGCTGCTGGAAATGAAGGGTCTTTGGAGCTAGGGAGGGGTACCACAAAAAGGGATAAACGCTGTGCGTGTGACCCACTTCCGATGCCCAAATCTTCTTTCAAATCAAAGCCCAGAGCAGCGTTGATCAAGCTGTGCCAGCTGGGGAATTCTGGGAGTTGAAGTCCACCCATCTTCGAGTGCCCCAAATTGACCAACATTACTCTACAGTGACATGGTATGTGTGAATGACCTTGAGAGACGAAAGCAAGAGTCACAGACTAGGAAAAAGCAGTTAGATAAACGGTGGTTGAGCCCAGACAAAGAATACGGAAAGGAGAAGAACAGCTTAAAAGAAACTCTCCCAAGTTTCCTAGGATGTATTGGGGAGGGGAGGGGGGCAGGAAGAGGTAATTTCCGACTTTCTGTTACTGGAATCTTACGATAAAGTAGAATTAATTCAACCGGGCCTGCTTTTAGATCCGGCGCGCCTCCCCATGCTGACACGGGGGCCCCAAATCACCCCACACGTGAACTGATTTGGAGGATAAACGGGGGGGGGGGAAGGGGAGGAAACCCACATATCACCAGAAGCTTGGCTAAGGGAGGGAGAGAGGGTGGCAGGGACAGGTTGGGGGGAGGTGGGAACAGAAGGGACGGGAGGGGGGGGGAAGGCGGGATACCAGACAAGTGTGTTCTGTTTGCGACCATTTTTCATGAGAGAACTAGGCGGGTTTGGCACCCTGGACAGGGGAAACCCCCCCCCTGAGGGGGGCTTCCTTACAAAGGGGCACTTACTAATCACCCCCCCCACCTCAAAATACAAAAAGCATAGCTTCACAAAGCCTAAAAATTTGGGGGACCCCTGCTCTAAGACAGCTGTGGGTGACACCTGGTCTCCCCCAGCTGTGCTGCCGGGAAGGGTGGAAATTGGGGGCCAGCAGATGTGTAAGAGAGACGGGGGCTGGGGGGGGGGGCTACGAGGGGAAAGACCATCCACTGTTATACCATGTTTTCCCGAAAATAAGACAGGGTCTTATTTTCTTTCGACCCCCGAAATAAGTGCTTGGCCTTATTTTCGGGGAGGTCTTATTATTTTTGAGGTGCAGGGGGCGGCGAGTGTGGTCACTTCATGGCTGCTGCATATTTTCGGGGAGGGCTTATTTTGCGGGGGAGGGCTTATTTGAGCGCATGTGCTCAAAAGCTCGATTGGGTTTATTATCCGGGGAGGTCTTATTTTCGGGAAAACAGGGTAGGTCTCCAAAGTTGAGGACTTTAAGACCTGCGGACTTCAATTCCCAGAATTCTCTTTTGCTCCCACTTTGCTGAAGACAAGATATATTACATCGGGTCCCGCATTCCCACCGTCTATCAAAAAAACAAAAGAGAAAAAAAGTGATAAAGGTAACCTAACCCCATTTTTTCTTATCCTATCCACCCTGAATTCTTGCCGGAGTTGACGTCCACGGGTCTTAAAAGGGGCCGTGTTCAGTTGTAGGGGAGGAGAAAACGGGAGGGAAGGAAGAAAGGTGGACAAAGAAGAAAGTAGCCTGTTTTGAGGATAACGAAGCCCATGTGGCACATCCCCCCCACCCAAGGGATCACGCAGGGTCGGAGTACTCACGGAGCTGTAGAGGTAGCCCTCGGCGTTCATGGCGACATACTGTCCCGATGTGGTACTCTGTATGGCCACTACTCGGAGCCCTACGGGAATCAGGTTGAAGAAGGCTGTGGGGCAGGGAGAGAAGGAGAGGAGGGGGCTTCAGAAATGATGCAGACAATAAAGTACCCCAGTGGCGAAATTCGAACCCATAACCGGGTGCGAGATAATTTAACTTGATCCGGATGACCATTCCCCCATCTCATCAAGTGGCTCAGGGCTGATTGGGCGGCGCGGGGGGGAAAACAAAATTTCCAAAGTAAGAATTCAAACACGGGCGGTCCTCAACTTACGAGCCCAATCTTTCCGTCGCTAAGTGAGACATAGGGTTTGTTTTGCCTAGATTTTTTGCCAAGGGAACCGCCGCATGTTGTTCAGGGAGTCTCCTGGTCGTTAAGCGAACCAGGACTTCCCCGTGGGAAGGGCTCGGTGGAAAGTCGTTAAAAAGGAAATCACATGAGCCCCCTATCCCACGGAACGCCACGACCGTCGTCAATGCGAGTCGGGTGCCAAGCGTCCGAATTTTGAACCTGTGATCCGGATGCTGCTGCCAACAATTGTAAGGATGAGAAACCATCCTTGGTCCCTTTTTTCCCCAGTGCCGTTTAGTGACTTCCAACGGTCACTAAACAAATGGTTGTAAGTCGAGGACTGCCTCTCATCATTCCATCTGTGGTCAAATAAGGTCCAGAGGTCAGCCGGGAATTGTTTTAGGGGGCACCCCGATTTTGCAAAGCAGGGTTGGGGCTGCCATCTTGACTTTTTTGACCTCCCTGGGGAAAGGAAGGGGGGCAGGTGAGGAGACCCATCTCGGGCGGGCGAGGGGGAAGAACGTGGCATCTCCCAGGTGTGCTGCGTGGCCCAAATTCCCGGGGGAGAAGAAGCTCTTGTGGGTCGCCAGGCAGCTGCGAAAACGGGGACAGACACCAGCCTGCCAGACGGGACCTCCAGAGGCCATCCATCACGGCGCGTCCTCTTTCCTCCAGAACTGTGGGGGGGGGACGGACAGAAAGAGAACCCTCAAACCTGCAGAGGAGGAAGGTTGGGGGGGCTTCGGAGTAGGGCTCTCCTTCCGCTGGACAAGCAGAACGGAAAAGCTAAATGGGACCTCGGAGGTCATCTAGTCCAACCCCGCAATGCCCTTTCTCCATTGAGGGGGGGGAAGGCAGAGTTCTGGGGGCAGCCTGGAGGGGCTCAGAGGAACGGAGCGGGCGGTGTGTGTGTGTGGGGAGAAATCAGGGACCCCCGGAGAAAGAGAGAGACCTCGGGGGTGGGGGGTGGGGGGCTTACTGAAGCCGCTGCCGTCTTCCCGCGTGCCCTCGATGCTGCCATCCGGGTGCACCTGCAGGTAGAAGCCGTGCCGGCAGAAGAGTTTGGTGATGATGCCCTTCAGCTGTGGGTCTGCAGTGGGGAGGAGATGAGGGGGGGGGCGAGAGAAGAGAAAGGGGGGGCGGAGGTTACTTGGGGGTGTGTGAATCAAAGGCCAGGGCTCCTTCCAGACAGCCGGGATGTTTCCCCCAACAAGGCGCCCTCCGAGGCTCACCCGGGAGGACAGGCGGGCTGGGCATTATGGGCATTGTGGTGGCAACACATCTGGAGAAGGGGGGGGGAGGTGGATGTAGAAGACCAAAACCTGGAGGAGGGAGGGGGCTTCTGTAGCTGCTCCCACTTGCTCCCACAGGACAGCGGGGGCTCTTCAACCTTCAGGCCTACACACACACACACACACACACACACACACACACACACACACACACACACACACACCAAAACCACCACGTGTGGTTGGCACTCAGGGCCCCCCTGCCCAGCAGCCCCTCCAGGGCCAGAGCTCTGAGGTGGGCAGGGGGGGGGGCGCAGGGGGGGGAAGGGAGGGAGGAAGAAAGAGGAGAGCGAGAAGGAAGGTTAAAAAGAGGAGGGAAGGAAGGAAGGAAAAAGGAAGGGGGGAGGGAGGGAGGGAAGGAAGGAAGGAAAAGAGGGAGGGTGGAAGAAAAGTGATGAGAGAATTAAGGAAGATTAAAAAGAGGAGGGAAGGAAGGAAGGAAGGAAGGAAGGGAGGGAGGGAGGGAGGAAAAAGGGAGGGAGGAAAAGAGAAGGAGGGAGGGTGGGTGGAAGAAAAGTGATGAGAGAAGGAAGGAAGATTAAAAAAAAAGGAGGGAAGGAAGGAAGGAAAAAGGGAGGAAGGAAGAAAAGTGATGAAAGTGAGAAGGAAGGAAGATTAAAAAGGAGGGAAGGAAGGAAGGGAAGGAAAAAGGGAGGAAGGAAGAAAAGTGATGAGAGAAGGAAGGAAAATTAAAAAGAGGAAGGAAGGACGGAAGGAAGGAAGGAAAGAGGGAGAGAGGGAGGAAAAGAGAAGGGAGGGAGGGTGGGTGGAAGAAAAGTGATGAGAGAAGGAAGGAAGGTTAAAAAGAGGAGGGTAGGAAGGAAGGAAAAAGGAAGGGGGGAGGGAGGGAGGGAAGGAAGGAAGGAAAAAGGGAGGGAGGAAGAAAAGTGATGGGAGTGAGAGGGAAGGAAGATTAAAAGGAGGGAAGGAAGGAAGGAGGGAAGGAGGAAAAGAGGGAGGGTGGAAGAAAAGTGATGAGAGAATTAAGGAAGATTAAAAAAGAGGAGGGAAGGAAGGAAGGAAAAAGGGAGGAAGGAAGAAAAGTGATGAAAGTGAGAAGGAAGGAAGATTAAAAAGGAGGGAAGGAAGGAAGGAAGGGAAGGAAAAAGGAGGAAGGAAGAAAGTGATGAGAGAAGGAAGGAAAATTAAAAAGAGGAGGGAAGGAAGGAAGGAAGGAAAGAGGCAGGGAGGAAAAGAGAAGGAGGGAGGGTGGGTGGAAGAAAAGTGATGAGAGAGGAAGGAAGATTAAAAAGAGGAAGGAAGGACGGAAGGAAGGAAGGAAAGAGGAGGGAGGAAAAAGAGGGAGGAAGAGAAGTGATGAGCGTGAGAAGGAAAATTAAAAAGGAAGGAAGGAAGGGAAAGAAAGGAGAGAGGGCAGAGGGTGGCAGGGAGGCCTGGCTGCCCCTGTTAATGCCCCCCTCCCTCCCTCAACCATTCCTGCCCACCCACAGCAGGGATTTGATTTTGCGCCCCCCCCCTGCTTCCCTTCTCTGCTATAGCCCTTCGGACCTCCCCCCCTCCCCGGGCTCCCTCCTTCTTTCCTGCGCTCCCCCCTTTGGCTCACCTGGCTCACCCCCACCTGGATGATGGATGGGCTGCCTCCCTCCTGAAGCAGCTGAGGCAGCAAGGAGTGCCAGTGGGCATGGGGGGGGGGATACCTATCCCGGCCAGGGACGAGGGAGGCATCTCCGCTCGCTGGTCCTGGGACTCGGAGGCTGGGTCAGCCCAAGGGAAGCCCCTGCCCCCCCACTGCCCCCCCAGCCTTTGGGCCCTGCTCCACAGATGCCCACGAAGGGCTAAGGGGGAGGAAAGGGGCACCGTGGGGCACAGAGGCCCTGGCAGTGCCCTTCGCCCTTTGAAGAGGGATTGGTGCTGTCGGTTTCCTCCTGGTTGACGGATCTCCTTACTGGCACTCTTTGGCTGGCAAAATACATCACACCACACCACACAGAGGACCCACAAGCACACCCAGGACAGGAAGAGAGGGAGGGAAAGAAGGAAAGAAGAGGAAGGGAGGAAGGTGAAAGGAAGGAAGAGAGAGAAAGGAAAGAAGAGGAAGGAAAGGAGAGAGGAAAGTAGAGAAGAAAGAAGGAAGGAGAAGAGAGAGAAAGAGGAAGGAAGGAGAAGAGAGAGAAAGAGGAAAGAAGGAGGGAGGAAGGAAAAGAGGAAGGAAAGGGGAAGGAAGGGAGAGGAGGGGAAGGAAGGAAGGAGAGAGAGAGAGGAAAGATGGAGAAAGGGAGGGAGAACAATGGAAGGAAGGAAAGAGAGAAGAGAAAGGAAGAAGAGAGAGGAAGGAAAGAAGGAGGGAGGGAAGAAAAGAGGAAGGAAAGGGGAAGGAAGGAGAGGAAGAGGAAGGAAGGAGAAAGAGAAAGAGGAAAGAAGGGAGGGAGGGAAGGAAAAGAGGAAGGAAAGGGGGAAGGAAGCAGGGAAGGGGAAGGAAGGAAGGAGAAGAGAGAGAAAGAGGAAAGAAGGAGAAAGGGAGGGAAGGAAAAGAGGAAGGAAAGGGGGAAGGAAGCAGGGAAGGGGAAGGAAGGAAGGAGAAGAGAGAGAAGAAGAAGAAAGAAGGGGAAAGGGAGGGAAGGAAAAAAGGAAGGAAAGGGGAAGGAAGGAGAGAAGGGGAAGGAAGGAAGGAGAAGAGAGAGAAAGAAGAAAGAAGGGGAAAAGGAGGGAAGGAAAAAAGGAAGGAAAGGGGGAAGGAAGGAGAGAAGAGGAAGGAAGGAAGGAGAAGAGAGAGAAAGAAGAAAGAAGGAGAAAGGGAGGGAAGGAAAAAAGGAAGGGAAAGGGGGAAGGAAGCAGAGAAGGGGAAGGAAGGAAGGAGAAGAGAGAGAAAGAAGAAAGAAGGAGAAAGGGAGGGAAGGAGAAAAGGAAGGAAAGGGGAAGGAAGCAGGGAAGGGGAAGGAAGGAAGGAGAAGAGAGAGAAAGAAGAAAGAAGGAGAAAGGGAGGAAGGAAAAGAGGAAGGAGAGGGGGAAGGAAGGAGAGAAGAGGAAGGAAGGAGAAGAGAGAGAAAGAAGAAAGAAGGAGAAAGGGAGGGAAGGAGGAAAGGAAGGAAAGGGGGAAGGAAGCAGGGAAGGGGAAGGAAGGAAGGAGAAGAGAGAGAAAGAAGAAAGAAGGAGAAAGGGAGGGAAGGAAAAAAGGAAGGAAAGGGGGAAGGAAGCAGAGAAGGGGAAGGAAGGAAGGAGAAGAGAGAGAAAGAGAAAGAAGGAGAAAGGGAGGGAAGGAAAAAAAGGAAGGAAAGGGGGAAGGAAGCAGGGAAGGGGAAGGAAGGAAGGAGAAGAGAGAGAAAGAAGAAAGAAGGAGAAAGGGAGGGAAGGAAAAAAGGAAGAAAGGGGGAAGGAAGGGAGAAGGGGACGGAAGGAAGGAGAGGAGAGAGAGGAAAGAAGGAGAAAGGGAGGGAAGGAAAAATGGAAGGAAGGAAAGAGAGAAGAAAAAGGAAGAAGAGAGAGGAGGAAAGAAGGAGGGAGCGAGGGAAGGAAGAAAACAGGAAGGAAGATTAACCCCACCCCCCCTCTGCCTTTTTCCACTGACCCATCTCCCAGAGGGATCCGGGCTGCCAGTGCGAACCAGCGGCGCAGATGGAGGAGAAAATATTTTGATTTTTTTCTTTCTTTCTGGCACAGCCTGGCACAGCCGCCAAGAGGGGGGGGAGAAAAAAACCCCTTTAAGGACATCTCTATCTGGAAAGCTGCTTTCCCCCCCCCCTTGGCGCTCTCTCCTTCTTTCCCTCTCCTCCTCCTCCTCCCAAAGTCCTTCTCCATTCCTCCTTTCGACAGGTCTTGGAAGCCGAGGGAGGACGGAGGGAGGAACGCTGGATGGGATTGGATTGGATTTTCGCTCTTCTTGGCCCTCTGGCCTTGGCACCTGCGGGGGGGGGGAGGACGGCGGGAGGCTCTTAGGCAAATTACCAGCGAGGGGGGGGGGGAGATCGTTTCAATCAGCTAATGTGGGGGGGGGAGAAGGAGGGGCAGGAGGAAGGGGGGGGAGAGGGTTCGAAAACGGGGGGGGGGGAATGCTTCAATTTCAGGCCTGCAGAAGAACCGTCTTGTTCCTTAGTGGAATAGAAAAGTGGGGGGTTCGGGTGGATATATAGGGTATTTTTTTTTGGGGGGGGCATCTTGCTGATTTAGAAGCGAAAGGGGGGAAAAAAGAGTTGAGTTGGATGGGAGGCCACCAGGAGTTGCATCCTGCCTTTATTATTATTATTATTATTTTTTAAATAACTCTCGTCGGGGCATATAGGCGACGCATCTCCCCCCTCCTCCTCTTTCCCCCCCCCCAACGACAACAACGACCCTGTGAGGAGGGTTGGGCTTAGAGAGGGACTAAGCCCAAAGTCACCCGGCTGGTTTTCATGGGTAAGGCGGGACTAGAACTCCCAGTCGCCTAGCAATTGGACCATAATTGCTCAGCTGGCTTTCACAGTTAAGGAGGGACTAGCACTCCCAGTCGCCTAGCAATTGGCCCAAAGTCACCCAGCTGGTTTTCATGCTTAAGGCGGGGACTAGAACTCCCAGTCGCCTAGCAATTGGACCATAATCGCCCAGCTGGCTCTCACAGTTAAGGAGGGACTAGCACTCCCAGTCACCTAGCAATTGGCCCAAAGTCACCCAGCTGGCTTTCATGCGTAAGGCAGGACTAGAACTCCCAGTCACCTAGCAATTGGACCATAATTGCTCAGCTGGCTCTCACAGTTAAGGAGGGACTAGAACTCCCAGTCACCTAGCAATTGGACCATAATCGCCCAGCTGCCTCTCACAGTTAAGGAGGGACTAGCACTCCCAGTCACCTAGCAATTGGCCCAAAGTCACCCAGCTGGCTTTCATGCGTAAGGCAGGACTAGAACTCCCAGTCGCCTAGGAAATGGCCCGTAATCGCCCAGCTGGCTTTCACAGTTAAGGCAGGACTAGAACTCCCAGTCGCCTAGCGATTGGCCCAAAGTCACCCAGCTGGTTTTCATGCTTAAGGCGGGACTAGAACTCACCATCTCCTGGTGATTGCCCCAAAGTCACCCAGCCATATCATGGCAAAGGTGGGACTAGAATTCACTGTCTCCTGGTGATTGGTGCAAAGTCACCCGGCTGGCTTTCATGGGTAAGGCGGGACTAGAACTCCCAGTCGCCTAGCAATTGGCCCACACTCACCCAGCTGGTTTTCACAGTTAAGGCAGGACTAGAACTCCCAGTCACCTAGCAATTGGCCCAAAGTCACCCGGCTGGCTTTCATGCTTAAGGCGGGACTAGAACTCCCAGTCGCCTAGCAATTGGGCTAAAGCCCTCTGACTGCTTTTATGCTTAAGGTGGGACTAGAACTCACCACCTCTGGGTAATTGGCCCAAACTCACAAATCTATTTTTCATGTCTAATGCAGGACTAGAACTTCCAGTCGCCTAGCAACTGGCCCAACATCACCCAACTGCTTTCATACCTAAGGTGGGGCTAGAACTCCCAGTCTCCTGGTGATTGGCGCAAAGTCACCTAGTTAGCGTTCATGCCTAAGGCAGGACTAGAACTCCCAGTCGCCTAGTAATCGGCCCAAAAGTCATCTAACTCCTTTTATGCTTAAAATGGGACTAGAACTCCCCCGTCTCCTGGTGATTGGTTCAAAGTCACCCAGCTGGCTTTCATGCCTAAGGCAAACTAGAACTCACCGCCCCCCTGTTATCTAACCCAGCGCATTAACCGCTAGGCCCTAAGTGGAGCCCAGCTGCCAAGCTATTCCAATGCAAAGTGGCTTCTGGATCACGCTAACAGCCCTCCGAGGTAGGCCAGTCAGGAAGCCCAGAAATGCCGGATTGGAAGCGAACCGCGTAAAGGTGACGGGGAATCTTCCCTTCCACATCACACGCATCAATGCACATGCTCAGAAAGCTGCATTGGGTGGCTCTCTGGACGTGACCAGAGGCAACCTTCTCTTGCGGGACAGCGCAACCTCCGAGCGCCAGAGGGACGCCGCGTGGCTCACCCCGGGGAGGGGGGGAGATCAAAGGAAACGGGCAGCTAATTTGGGGTGGGGGGTGGGGGGGTCTGGCCACGTAATTCTTACTGTGAGCCACGCATCATTTCGTTATGTGGAGGCCAGGATTCGAACCCAGGACCCGTCCCCTGGGCATCAGGCCCTCTGGTAACCGAGGAAACCCCTTGAGATTTAAGGATTTGGGGGGCGCCAGCCCTTAATAATCTCCTGGTCCCCGTTTCCCCCAGGTCTCAGCCAGGTGCGTGCCCATTTCACAGCAGGGCAACACTGAGGCTCAAGTGAAGTCAACACAGGACTAGAACTCCCAGTCGCCTAGCAATTGGCCCGACGGCACCCCAAAAGGGGCATCCCTTGTGCAGGCTTCTTGTTGGTGCCAGTCTGATGCCACAGAGATGCCCTCAAGCGCCCCCCCCCGCCCAAAGTCACCCAGCAAGTTATGCCGAAGGTGAGACTAGAACTCACCGTCTCCTGGTGATTCGCCCCGAACCATTCATCTGGCTTTCATGCCTAAAGCAAAACTAGAACTCACCGCCTCCTGGTGATTGGCCCCCCAAAAATCACCCAGCCAGCTTTCATGGCTGTGGCAGGACTAGAACTCACCGTCTCCTGGTGATTGGCCCGAAAATCACTCACTGAAGCTTTCACGCCTACAGCAGAACTAGAATTCCCAGTCTCCTGGTGATTCACCCCGAACCATTCACCTAGCTTTCGTGCCTAAAGCAAAACTAGAACTCACCGCCTCCTGGCGATTGGCCCGAAAATCACTCACTTAAGCTTTCACGCCTAAGGCAGAACTAGAATTCCCAGTCTCCTGGCGATTGTCCCAAAGTTACCCAGCCCGCCATCATGGCTACAGCGGGACTAGAATTCACCGTTTCCTAGTGATTGGCCCAGTCACCCAGCCGGCTTTCATAGCTATGGGAGGACTAGAACTCACTATCTCCTGGTGATTGGCCCGAAAGTTGTTTTGCACGCCCAACACAGGGCTAGAACTCCCAGTCGCCTAGCAATTGGCCCGACGTCACCTAACTGCTTTCATGCCTAAGGTGGGAGTGGGTGATTGGCGCCAAGTCGCCCAGCTGACTTTCACGCTTAAGGTGGGACTAGAACTCCCTGTCGCCTGGTGATTGGACCCATATCACTCACTTAAGCTTTCAGGCCTAAGGCAGAACTAGAATCCCCAGTCTCCTGGCTGATTGGGCCCAAATCACCCAGCCGGCTTTCGTAGCTAGGGCAGGGCTAGAACTCCCCGTCTCCTGGTGGTTGAGCCAAGGTCACCCAGCCGCCTTTCGCGACTGAACTAGAACTCCCAGCCTCTCCTGATTTCTGTCTGGTGCCACTGCAGAAAAGACTATCCAGAGTGGTGTTCCAAATTTCACCCTCCCTCCTCTGCCCATTTCACCCCAGCTGACTCTTCCACGGAGGGGGGGGGATTGACAACAACCCCCCCACACTCCAGGCCACGTTTATTTCAGCCCACCCCCCCACCCCCAATCCTTATTCCCTCTAATCCCCCCCCCCCCGGTTCACTGCCACCGGGTTTGCGCCATCCTCAAGGACGGTGACATAACCGGCCGTTGGTTGGCACAGCCCCTCCCTTGAAATGGGGTGGGTGGGAGGGAGGGAAGCCAGGCGTGCGAAACCGCAGAGGTGGGGAGGGCGGGGGCTCCCTAATTGGAGACCCCCCCACCGGAAAGGAACCCGCCACTTGACCCAGGAGTGGGGTTTTTGCAGGCTTCCCCCCCCCACACCCCATGCCCTGTCTGCGGCATCTAGGCCTTCTGGGATTGCCGTTCTCCTTGCCCCCCCCCCCAAAATTAGAAAGCTGGGGCATTCCCTTCCCGCTGGGTGTTGCAACATCCTCCTTCCCCCCCCCCCACATCTGGAAGGTCAGGTGGAGAGGAATAAAAACCTCCTGTGTATTCCCTGACACCGTTCTCCATTGATTTTCTTCCTCCTCACCACCCCCCTCTCCCTTCATTTAAACCTAGATTGCCAACCGGCGCTGGGGGAGGGGGGGGCTTTTTCTTTTGGCACTGCAGTAAATCCTCAGGCACCAAGGTTGGAGGGAGGGAGGGGGAGAGGGAGGGGGAGAGGGAGGGGCATTTCCCCCTTACCCTCCCCCATCCTGACTGGAGAGGATTCTCTACCTGCTTTTTGCCACCTCGTGGCTTTTTAGTCGATGAGCTTCGTGTTGCCCCCTTGCCCGGATAAAAAAAGGGGGGGGAAGAAAGCCCCCTCTGGATCCCCCAAAGCCCCCCACCCTTGGATCCCCCAACCCCCCCCCCCTCTGAACGCAGCCCCTTCAATCCGAGATAATCAAGACAGGGAGAATTCAAGGTGATTTTTGCCTTCCTGACAGCCGGACAGCGAGGGAAGCCAGGCGGGGCAAGGCGCCAGGGGTGTAAAAGGGCACCTCCCACCTGCCCCCCCACCCCAGCCGGTGGCCGCCCTGGGATGCCCTCGAGGCCTCCCTGTGCCCCTCCCTCCCCTCGTGTCCTCTCCCTCCTCACACACTCCCTGCCTGGCACGTTGCGGCTGCGGTACCTCCTTTGCAAGGTTACCCAGATGCCGAGGGAGGGAGGGAGGGGGGCTGCTGGGGCGGGGGAGGGGAAAGCAGTGGAATATGGGCTTGAAGGAAGCCCCCCTCCCTTCTCCACCTGGGCCTTGATGGATGGACAGAGGGAGGAAGGGTGAGTGACAGTAGGAGCCTGCCCAGGTGTTGGTTCTCCTGGGCGTGAAAGATCTCTCCGAGACCCGCGGGGCGCGTGGGGTGGCAGAGCCAAGCAAGACTCCAGTCAGTGGGGCAGGGGTCTCAGGCCTCCCCCTCACCCCCCTTGAGCAGTGGGCTTAGCAGGCAGGGGGCT
>NW_028261384.1:142090055-142117885 GCF_051295495.1 Thamnophis sirtalis | reverse complement strand
AGAAATATATTTGACGGCCAAGAAATGGGCTGCAGACGGAAGAAAACAGAGATAAATGGAATCGGGCAGAGGCTCAAATTGTTCCCGTCTGATTAATTCTCTCGTCGCCCCCCCCCCGCTCTGCCCCCATTCCCATCGAGGGCCGCGTGACCCCGAACGCAGCACCGGCGATGATGTCATCACAGGGGTGATGATGATGATGATAATGTCCCTTGCACTTTTAACCCCCTCCCCACATTCCCATCCTGTCCCAGGGGGTCTTTAGGGGGGGTCTTCTCTGTAGGTTTTTATCCGGGGAGGGGGCACCCCGCTTCGATCCCTCTAAGCGAGTGCCCTTTCTCCAGGCTACCATCGCGATGCCAAGCGGCACCAATCAAAGGAAGGGGGGGGGAGGCCTTCGGATTTACCAACGCGGATCAGAAAGGCAGCGTCTAGGGGGAAAGTGGGCCACTCAGAGATCCACCCCTGGGGGGAATGTTGCCCGGGGTGGCGATGGGACCCTCGGAGGATGGGGCGCCTTCACCGCGGACACTTTGAGGGCGATGCGGCTCAGGGTTGGGCCCTGTGGGTGGGGTCGGTGTGCTCCCCCTCCCCAACTCGAGCCCATGGCTGTGAAACTGGGGTGGGGGGGGGCATCTCCCTTTCGTACGTAGGGTTATTTAAAAGCCACGGGCCTCTGGATTGTAACATTCAGGGGAAACGGCTTCCTGTTCTGCCTCAGAGTCCAATTGCATTCAGTCGGCAGCTGGATCTCCACACCATTTCTGGATTGGCACTGATGATGTTCCCTAGTTGGGTCGTGAGACGTCTGGAAGAAAACGGCTATGCTCCGAGAGCACCAAGGACCCCACAGACCTCCTCTTCCTCCTCCTCCTCTCCGGGAACCCCACTCCCTTCTAGCACTGATGACGTTCCCTAGTTGGGTCACGAAACGTCTGCAAGGAAACAAGCAAGTTCAGAGAGCACCAAGGACCCCACAGTTGTTCCTCTCCCCCCACCTCTGCAAACCCCTCCTCCCTTCTAACCCTGATAATGTTCCCTAGTTGGGTCATGAGACGTCTGCCAGGAAAACCACCGGGCTCAGAGACCGCCCCCCCAAAGGACTCCCTCATTTCAACTCTGAGCTACACAGATTCTCCTTTGTTGCTACTTTATCAACCCAGCTGGAGCTGATGGGCCCTCCAGAGGTTCAAGAGACCTTCCCCCGCAACGCCTGATTACCATCAGAGTCTCCCCCCTCCCCTCCCCTGGGGTCCTCTAAAAAGGGCCCTCGCCTGCCCACCCAGGGGGCTTCGGTCTCTTCCTTGCCCACCCTCAAAAAGTTACTCCTGATTTACTCCTAAGAGGAAAGACAAAACCTTGGGAGACACCCCCCCCCCCCCGGCCCCATTGGCAAACAGGCTGGGGGGAGCCAGAGGAAGGGGGGGCTCTCGGCTAATCAGCCTTCCTGGTGGTTCCCCCCCCCCCGCCACCGGAGGCGAAGTAGATTGGGGGTCACGGTGGTGCCTCCAAAAGCCCCCCCAGGGACGGAGGCCGCCTCCCCTTCCGAGACCTTTAAAATTAATAGCCGCTCTGGCTCACTCGCTTCCCACACCTGAAAGGGCTCCAGCTCCCCCCCCCCACTCAGCCATCATTTAAGGCTTATTTATATGGCCTTTTTCTGCTGAGCCATCTGAGTAGACCCCTCAACAGGGGAGGAGGAGGAGGAGGAGAGGGAAGGGGAGGAAAAGAGGGAGAGAGGAAGGGAGGAGAGGGAGGGAGGGAGAAAGGAAGGGTAGAAAAAGAGAGGGAGGGAGGAAATAGGAAGGAAGGAAGGAATGGTGGGTTAGAGGAAGGGATAGAGGGAAGGAAAGGAGAGGGGAGAGGGAGTTAAGAAAGGAGATAGAAAGGAAGGATAGAAAGAAGGGAGGGAGGAAATAGGAAGGAAGGAAGGAAGGAATGGCGGGTTAGAGGAAGGGATAGAGGGAAGGAAAGAAGGAAGGAGAGGGGAGAGGGAGTTAAGAAAGGAGATAGAAAGGAAGGATAGAAAGAAGGGAGGGAGGAAGTAGGAAGGAAGGAAGAAAGGAAGGAAGGAATGGCGGGTTAGAGGAAGGGATAGAGGGAAGGAAAGAAGGAAGGAGAGGGGAGAGGGAGTTAAGAAAGGAGATAGAAAGGAAGGATAGAAAGAAGGGAGGGAGGAAGTAGGAAGGAAGGAAGAAAGGAAGGAAGGAATGACAGGTTAGAGGGAGGGACAGAGGGAAGGAAGGAAGGAAAGAAAGAGAGGGGGAGGGTAGAAAAGAGAGAAAATGAAGGGTAGAAAAAGAAAAAAAGAAAGGGAGGGAGGAAATAGGGATGGAGAAGGGAGAAAGAAAGAGAAAAGGAAGTATAGATAGAAAGAATGAAGGGAAATAGGACGGAAGGAAGGAAGGAAAGGAAGAGATGAAGGAAGGATGGTGGGATAGAAGGAGGGAAAGAGGGAAGGAAGGAAGCAGAGGGAGCGAGGGTGGAAAAAAGGAGATAGAGAAAAGGAAGGGTAGAAAAAGAAAAAAAGAAAGGGAGGGAGGAAGAGAGAGGAAAGGAAAAATAGATAGAAAGAATGAAGGGAGGAAATAAGAGGAAGGAAGGGAAGAATGGGCAGATAGAGGGAGGGATGGAAGGCAAGAAGGGAGGGACAGAGGGAAGGAAGGAGAGGGAGTGAGGGTGGAAAAAAGGAGATAGAGAAAAGGAAGGGTAGAAAAAGAAGAAAAAAGAAAAGGAGGGAGGAAGAAGATAGAGAGTAAAGGAAGACTAGCTAGAAAGAAGGGAGGGAGGAAATAGGAGAGAAGGAAGGAAAGAATGGAGGAATGGAGGGAAGGAAGGAAATTCTCAGAAAGGGACCAGGCACCCTAGAGGCCATCCAAACGTTTCCTCCTTTTCCTGGGTGGGGAAATGAGTAAGGAGACCCCCTCTAACCATGGTGGGAGGGGGCTTCTGGAACTCCTGGCTGAAGCCCCCCCCTCCAGCCTTGTGCTCCAAATGGGGCATTTCCTGCTGCGGCTTTCCAAGCGTGCCATTCGCACCTTCCCATGGGGGTGCGAACTCCCACAACAGGTGTGAATGCACACCCACTCACCCCCCTCCCACGGGAGAAGAAGGGCCCACGTGCCCCCCCAACACTCCAAAGACAACCGAAACGCGGGGGCGGGGGGAACGAAAACATCCCAGTGTCGCTAGTGTGAGAAATCACCTAACAATAGCACAAAAACACAGCCAGTCCTCGACTTACGACCACAATCGAGTCCAAAAATGCCTGCTGCTAAGGGAGACCTTTGTTTCATCAACTTTGACCCCAGTTGTTAAGTGAGTCACACAGTCATTAAGTGAATCTGGCTCCCCAACAGACTTTCCTCATCGGAAAGAGGGGATCGCGTGACACCCTTCCCCCCGGGGGACGCTGCCACTGTCGTAAGTAGGAGTCAGTTGCCAACGGTCCAAATTTGGATCATGCGACCGTGGGGATGGCCGCAACGGACGTAAGTGTGAAAAAGCGGCCGTCGGCGCCGTTGTAACATCAAACGGTCACTAAATGAACAGTCGTAAATACGGGGTTTTTTTTCCCCCATGGCAGTTTTGCAGAGAACAAGCGTCCCCTCCCAACATGCTCAGAGAAACGGGGACCCCCTCCCCATTTTAAACCATCCCGTACGAAGCCCCCCACTTTTGAAGTTTTGCCGAGTTTGTCAAGAGTGGAATCTCGGACCGACCCCCACAATATTTGAGTTGGCTTCCATCACACACACACACACACACAACGCTCTCGCAAAGAGACGCTTCGGCCAACAGGGGGCAGTGCAGACCCCCTCCCCTCCAAAACTTCGTACTGCGCCCAGTTTTGGACACCCCGTTTGGGACGTACCGCCCCCCCCCCGTCACAATAACAGGGCGTCCTTAAAGTCCTTCTCCAACCGCACCCCAGCTTCCTACGCACCCTCCACCCCCAAGGAACCCCGCCAAGGCCGTCTGCCCTGGCACCCCCTCACCCCACCGCCCCTCCTGTAGTTAATTCCTAAGAACCAATTGGATCGAGCTCCCCCTGCAGTTGACCCTTGGAAGTGCCGGTGTAGGGGGAAACAGCCCAGCTTTCTCCACCGGACAGCGCCACCTGCTGGTGCCCGCTGGGAAAAGCAGAATCCACCTTTCCCCATCCAAGGATGGAGAGACCACATCCTCACAATAAACCCCTGGGAATAATAGAGAGGCGACCCCCCCCAGCCCCCAAAGTAGAGCCTGGCAACCCCCTCCCTTCTGGCCCCTTCATGGAGGTGGGGGGGTCATCCCCCCCTCCCTCCCCTCCCTTCCCCATCCCGTCCACTCACCTGGGGGTTTCTCCAGCCGGCCTTTTCTGCCCCCGCAAAGCCGGACTTTGGAGATTAGGATTAAAAGCTGTTTCTGGCATAAGGATTTGGTCCCTCGCGGACAGACCTTCCGCTGGGTCGAGACCGGGCGGCTGGCGACGGGATCGCGGATCTCCCGTTTCTGCCGGATCAAGGAGCTGGCTAACGCGGCCATGCCTGCCCCATCCGGAGGGGCTGGGGGGCGCTGGCAATCTCCCGGGTCAAAGAAGAGGAGACCCTCGCCCCCTTTTCTTCCCCTTCCTCCTTCTCTTCTTCCTCCTCTTCCTCCTCCTCTCCTTCCTCCTTTTCTTCTTCTTCTTCCTCCTCTTCCTCCTCTCCTCTCTCAGCTACCGAGCTCCGAGAGCAGCCGGGGTCCCCATCAGCCTTTTTGGGGGGTGCAGCACGAAGGTCCCCCCTCTCCTCTCTTTTCTTCCCGGCCGGATGGGGGAAAGTCGGGCGGGAGGAGCGCGGGTGCCCCCCGAAGCCGGCTTTAGAGGGGCGCCGGGCGTCCGCCGCTCCCCGTCGCCTTCTCCCGCCTTCCCCCCGCGATCCGGGCCACGCCGGGAAGCCGCTCCCCGATCCGGCCGCTGCCGCCTCTCGGTTCAAACCCGGCGGAGGAGCAGAAGGCGCCTCGCCTGCCCTCCATCCATGCGGCTTCCGCGGCGCTGCGCAGGGTGGGAGGCCAAGCGGGAGACCCTGGCGTGTCCTTCAGAGGGGGGCTGGGCCGCCGGGGAGGGGGCAAGGGCTGGGTGGGTGGGTGGGGTGGGAGGCCGGCGAGCCAGAGGCGCGGTGGGCAAACGAGGGACCCTCGCCAACCCTGGGTGTGCCAGGGACGCGGCTGGGTGCGTTGCGAGCCAGCGAGCCAAGGAGCAGCTGCGAGGGAGGGAGGGAGGGAAGGGAGGGGAAGGGAAAGGAGGGAGGGGGAGGAAAGGAGAAGAAGGACTCCTGTCACACGCCAGTGACAAAGCCGGTGGGGCGGGGAGGCGCTGCCCCGTTGGAAAGACGCCCCTCGCCCCGCCGCCAGGAGCGAAAGCCGGGCACACGCAGGGACGGGAAATCCGTGGGGGTGGGCTGCCCCCGCCCTGCCAGGGCTCCTCATTTGGGGGGGGGGGGAGGGCATGTGGGGCAGCAGGGGCATAGCCTCCCAGAGAAAGGCGATATCCCGCAATTTGGGGAGGGGGATAAATTCAGCAGAGACCCCCATCGCGCGTAATAGAAAATCACTCCAGCGCAAAACGGACACGTATATTTGGCAACGCGCAAAGCACGCGGCGGGGGGGGGAGCCTTAAGGAGGCGAGTTGGGGGTCGCCCGGGGCGGTGGGGGGTCCTGAAGACACCCCAAAGTTGAGATCAAAGAGTCGGGGGGGGCGCTGGGGAAGGGGCAGGAGGTTTCCAAGCGGGGTGAAATCCCAGAGAAATCAGTGAGTCACGGTGGAAATTGAGAGTGGGGGGCAGACAGGAGGGTCCCCCTCCCCGTATTGGAAAACTAGTCTGAAACGGGGGGGGGTCGGTCGTGGGAAAAGGGGTGAGGGGAGAAAAGCGCAGGGAAGCCCCCTGCTGGCTATTGGTTGGTACAAATGGCGCCCCCTGGAGGTGACAGTCTGCAGGGCCGGAAAGGGGGACGGGAGGAAGGGGTTGATGGGTGGGGGGGCTTGTCTGGCCGGTCGTTAAAGTGAAACAGGCTTCCCCCTGACTTGTCGGAAGGTCGCAAGGGGAGGGGGGAAATCGTACGACCGTCATAAAGATGAGTCCGTGGCCGAGGGTCCAAATTTTGATCGCCACGGGGATGGTCGTAAGTGTGGAAAACGAGTTGTTGTAACTCACTAAACGGAACGGTTATAAGTGGAGGATTCCCTGGAGTACAGAGGGCTCGTGCGTAGTTCTGACCCCTCCCCAAACCCAGAGAAGGGGAGGGCAATTGTGGGCTTGCCCCCCTACCCATCTTCTGAATGCCCGGAATGCCCCCTCCCCAGAAACCACAGCCAACAGCTGCCTTGGGGGCTCCTGGGGGCCCATTGGCAGATTCAGAAGGATGGTTTGCAGTGGGGGTGGAGGGTGGGGGGGTGAGTCACGGGGTGGGCCCACTTCCCCGTGGAGTAAGGGTCCGTGGCTTCCGTGGCGGAGGGAGAGGCTTTTGAATTCGATCTGTGTTTTTCAAAGTTGGGCCCTTGAAGATGGTTGGACTTCAACTCCCAGAATTCCCCCAGCCGGCTAGGAATGATAGAGTTGGGAGGGACCAGAAAGGTTATCTAGTTCAGTCTTTCTCCAACGGTTGGACTTCAACTCCCAGAACTCCCCAACCAGTTGGACTTCAAATCCCAGAATTCCCCCAACCGCCTTTAAAACAGTTGGACTTCAACTCCCAGAATTCCCCCAACCGGCTAGGAATGATAGAGTTGGGGAGGACTAGAAGGGTTTCCTAGTTCAGTCTTTCTCCAACTTTAAGACGGTTGGAGTACAACTCCTAGAACTCACCAATCAGTTGGACTTCAACTCCCAGAACTCCCCAACCAGTTGGACTTCAAATCCCAGAATTCCCCCAACCGCCTTTAAAACAGTTGGACTTCAACTCCCAGAATTCCCCCAACCGGCTAGGAATGATAGAGTTGGGGAGGACTAGAAGGGTTTCCTAGTTCAGTCTTTCTCCAACTTTAAGACGGTTGGACTACAACTCCTAGAACTCACCAATCAGTTGGACTTCAACTCCCAGAACTCCCCAACCAGTTGGACTTCAAATCCCAGAATTCCCCCAACCGCCTTTAAAACAGTTGGACTTCAACTCCCAGAATTCCCCCAACCGGCTAGGAATGATAGAGTTGGGGAGGACTAGAAGGGTTTCCTAGTTCAGTCTTTCTCCAACTTTAAGACGGTTGGACTTCAACTCCCAGAATTCCCCCAACCGGCTAGGAATGATAGAGTTGGGGAGGACTAGAAGGGTTTCCTAGTTCAGTGTTTCTCCAACTTTAAAACAGTTGGACTTCAACTCCCAGAATTCCCCCAACCGGCTAGGAATGATAGAGTTGGGGAGGACTAGAAGGGTTTCCTAGTTCAGTCTTTCTCCAACTTTAAGAAGGTTGGACTACAACTCCCAGAACTCCCTAGCCAGCAATTTAAGGTGGACGGAACTTCAACTCCCAGAATTCCCCCAACCAGCTGTGGAATTCTGGGAGTTGAAGTCCACACCTCTTCCAAGGGGCCAAATTTGAAAAGCAGGCTGCTGGCTCCTCGGAGCGAAGTCGTCTGAGCATACGCAGAGTGCTTTTGAGCCTGAATGTCTGGCCAGGGTCCCCCCCCCCCCAACATGCTCAGAGGCACTCTTCTTCCAGGAAACCCTTGAACCCGGGTTCCGGTTGTGTTTGTCGTCCCCCCCCCCCCCGCAAGAGACTTTGGCCCGCGTTATCCTCACCCCAGTTTTGCAGAGCAAAATCCATTAGCGGAAGAGCCATTCCTACTTGGCACCCGCTCGGAAGGAGAGGAGGAGGCGCCATGCCAGGCCTGCCCACTCCAGGCCCATTTGCTAATTGCTTTGCAGCCCGGCGTGGCTGCCAGGGCCACCGCCAGGCCGGGGAGGATGGGTCTGCCTGGGGTGGCGGGAGGGGAGGGGGGAGCAAGCCCTTCTGCTGTTCTTGTTGCTGTTGGGCGTGCGACTGTGCGTGTGAGATGGATACAGGGGGTCCTTGAGTTATGACCACAATTGACCGACAGACCTCCTTGCTTCCTATTTTCCTCCCTCCCTTCCTCTCCTCCCGTGCGTCTGTTCTTTCCTTCCTTTCCTCCATCTCTCCCTCCCTTTCCTTTCTTCCCTCCGTCCTTCCGTTCTTTTGTTCCTTTGTCTCTCACTGCCTTTCTTCTTTCCTTCCTTCCCATCTTCCTTCTTCCTCCCTTTTCTCTCCCTTTCCTTCCTTCTCCCTCCCTCCCTTCTATCCTTCCTCTCCTTCCCTCCCTCCCTTCTATCCTTCCTTCCTTATTTTCCTTCCCTCCCTCTGTCCTTCCGTTCTTCCCTTCCTTTCCTCCATCTCTCCCTCCCTTTCCTTCCTTCTCCCTCCCTCCTTTCTATCCTTCCTTCCTTCCTTCCCTTCCCTCCCTCCGTCCTTCCGTTCTTTCGTCCCTTTGTCTCTCACTGCCTTTCTTCTTTCCTTCCTTCCCATCTTCCTTCTTCCACCCTTTTCTCTCCCTTTCCTTCCTTCTCCCTCCCTCCCTTCTATCCTTCCTCTCCTTCCCTCCCTCCCTTCTATCCTTCCTTCTTATTTTCCTTCCCTCCCTCTGTCCTTCCGTTCTTCCCTCCCTTTCCTCCATCTCTCCCTCCCTTTCCTTCCTTCTCCCTCCCTCCTTTCTAGCCTTCCTTCCTTCCTTTCCTTCCCTCCCTCCGTCCTTCCGTTCTTTCGTTCCTTTGTCTCTCACTGCCTTTCTTCTTTCCTTCCTTCTCATCTTCCTTCCTTCCTCCTCCCTTTTCTCTCCCTTTCCTTCCTTCTCCCTCCCTCCCTTCTATCCTTCCTTCTTATTTTCCTTCCCTCCCTCTGTCCTTCCGTTCTTCCTTTCCTCCGTCTCCCCCTCCATCCTTTCTCTCCTTCCTTCCTCCCCTCCCTCCTTCTCTCCCTCCTATCCTTCCTTTTCTCTCTCTCTCCTTTCTTTCTTTCTTTCCTTATCTTTCCTCCCAGAACTCAAGGCTCCTTGCTCCCTTCTGCCCCCACCCCCACAACAACAACCCTTCGAGGAAGGCCGCACAAGGCCCGGGTCACCCAGGGGGATTCTGGGGCTGCAGAGGGGGCTTCCTCGCCCCCCCACCAGCCCTTCTCTTGGTCCTTCCTTCCAGGTGAATCCAGCAACCACATTTCCCCTCCAAAGCCACCCAGAGTTTCCCTGATACGGCCGGCTTCCTCTTCTGCCTTGTCAAGAGACCCACAACTGCACAACGGGCTGTGTGTGTGTGTGTTGCTGCAGAAGCCAAGGTGAGGGAGGGGCCCCGAGTTATTATATCCCCCCCAGCCAGTTCCAGCCCATCCTATACAATCAAAGGGGATTAAGTTAAACTAAAATGAGGGTTTGGCGCCCCCTGGTGGACGGCAGAGAAAAGGCAGCATTCAGGCCGTCCTCAACATAACAACCGTTCACTTAATGTCCGCGATGAACCTTCAACGGCCCCGAAACAAGCCAACGATGACCTTTGTTTCGCACCGATTCCCCATCCAAATTCCCACGCTTGGCAATGGGTTCACACTTACGACAGTCCCGGGGTGACTTTCCCGACAAGCAACATCAAAGGGGGAAAGCCGGATTCACTTTGCAACGACGGCAGAGATTCGTTTAACGACAGCGGCGAGAAAGGGCGCAAACCGGGGCGAAACTCAACTCCGCCGCGGTTTCACTTAGCCACGCAAACTTTGGCGTCGCACGGCGAGGAAACCCCCCACCCCCGTAAAAAAAATAAAGACTTTTACGTCAGTGACGATAAGGAGAATTGTGACGAGTCCTTCAAGCAGCCTCGAGGAGGGATTCAGGACGGGAACTCTGTGCAATTTCACAGCCTGTGTTAAAACCCGGCATTGGGGTTGCTCAAAGTAGAATCGTGGTTTGTTTCGGAGGCGGTGAGTAAGGCCAGGGGTGTATCGCAGTATTTTGCAAGCGTGGTCCCTTTAAGAGGGGTGGACTTCAACTCCCAGCATTCCCCAGCCAGCTGTGTTTGGTATTTCTCCCCCCCTTCCTCCCTCCCTACTTCTGCCTGGAGCGGAGAGATTGCAGAGAAAGGGATTATAAAAGAGTAAACAGGCCGCGGTGGGTGTATAATATACATCCCAAGGAATGCATTGGTGCCAGGGAATTCTGGGAGTTGAAGTCCACCCTTCTTAAAGGGGCCAAGCCCCTTTAGCGAAGGCCAAGAGTTAATAGTGGCCTGAATTGGATGAAATACCCATAGGAACACAGGAGCAAATGATTAAAAAATTATATCATTATTTTCTTAAGTTAAAAGAATTAAAAGAAACAATGATAGCATAGGCAAAACCTTTATATATATATATATATACATATATACATATATACATATATACATGTGTACATGTGTACATGTGTACATGTGTACATGTGTACATGTGTACATGTGTATATATGCATATATACATATATTTATATATTTATATATTTATATATATATGTCTGTGTGTATATATGTACATATGTGTATATGTACATATGTACATATGTGTACATGCACATATGTACATATATACAAACAGTCATATATATATATGTGTGTGTGTGTATGTGTGTGTGTATATGTGTATATATGCATATATACATATGCACACATGCACATATGCACATATATACACATACACACACAAACATATATATAAATATATAAATATATATGCATATATGCATATATGCATATATGCATATATACATATATACATATATACATATATACATATATACATATATACATATATACATATATACATATATACATATATACATATATACATATATACATATATACATATATACATATATACATATATACATATATACATATATACATATATACATATATACATATATACATATATACATATATACATATATACATATACACAAATACACATATATACACATACACACACATATATAAATATATATGCATATATGCATATATATATATGTACACATATACATATATACACATATACACATATAAACACATACATATATAAATATATAAATATATATACATATAAACATATATACACATACACACACACACACACACACACACACACAATACACACATACATACATACATTCATATAAATATATATTTAAAAATTTGTATAATAACTGCAGCTAGAGTTGTCTTTGCACCAAATTGGAAATTGTAAAAAATTCCCTCCGAGGGAAATTTAAAAAAAAAATAAAAAATTAGACCGTGCAGAAATGAACAGATTAACGTTGGCAATTAAAGAGAAGGATCAGAATCAGCGTATTCTAAGATATTATAGAGATGTTTTTATTCCCAGATAGAAAAGGAATGTAGATAAAAAGAAACAGGAAATTGAAGGTTTTTGGAAAAGAGCGCAGAATGGCAGGGGAGGAGCTGAATTAAAAGGCAACTGAAATGTAAAGGTAAGATTAAAAAATAGATTAAAAATGATGCAACGGTTAAATAGGATGACATAAAGGTTGTATCCAGATGGCAAACTGTAAGATTAATGATGTAAGAAAGGAGAGAAGGAGAAAAGAAAGGAGGGAAGGAAGGAAGGAGAGAAGGAAGGAGAGAAGGAGGGAAGGGGAAGGAGGGAAGGGGAGTAGGAGAGAAGAAACGAGGGAAGGAAAGAGGGAGGGAGGGAAGAAGAAGTAGGACCGTTGTAAGATAAGATGGATCTATGGGATGATAAAAAAGCAATCTTCAAGTATATTGTCAACTGTAGGGGGAAATTGTTATAAATACATATTATTAATAACAGTTATGAGATCATATAATTGGGAATGTATATATGAAATTGATAAAATAAAAATAATAATAATAATAAAAAGATGTAAGAATGGTTATGGAAAAATAAAAACAAACTTTAAAAAAAAAAGTTTCCCCTTTTCGCCTGTCCTGCCTCCTTCCTGGGATTTTTTCTCTTCGATTTCCCGTGAAATGACCCCCACCAACACGCTTGGGGGCAAATAAATCTTTATTCTGGATTTTGACAAAGATTAATGCAAAAGATAAATCGATCCCATATAATTTCCCCAGCTGGACATTCCTCCCCTTGATAGATTTATTTTACAAAGAAATAAAATATATTTTTTCTTTTTATTTTCTGTTTTGAAAATATTTAAAGCAGTGTTTCTCAACCTTGGCGACTTGAAGTCCTGTGGACTTCAACTCCCAGAATCCCCCAGCCAGCACAGCAGACAATGACCCTCTCACATTTAGTCCTCAATTTACGGCATCCCCGTGGCCGCGTGTTCAAAATACAGATGCTTGGCCACTGACTCGTACTCATGACGGTCGTGGTGTCCTGGGCAGATGACATGATTCCCCCTTTTTTGCGACCTTCCGACAATCGATGTCAACGAGGAAGCTCGATTCACTTAACAACTACGGTGATTCGCTCGACAACTTTGGCAAGAAAGGTCGTAAAAATGGAGCAAAACCGACTCGACAGCCGTCTCGCTTAGCGACGGAAATTTGGGGCCTCAATGGCGATCGTAAGCCGAGGCCCACCTGCCCATCAGCCACCCGCCAGCTGGAGGTCGCATTCTGGGATGGTCTCAGAGGTGAGCCAGTGGGCGGGGGCTGCTGTGGTCCTTTCGATCTCCGCCCGCGGAGTGTGGTCCTGTGTTGACGGCTGGCACCGTGCCCGTGGCACGCATCCACCCAGCCTCCCTTCTACCCAAAGAACGCAAGATGAGCTGCTTCAGGATACGTCCCTGTTGAACCAGCCGCATGGCTATGGGTCCGTAGGGGTCAACAGCTGGCGCCGATATGCCTTGGCCCGCCGTTTAGCTTCCTTGGCCCCTTCTACGGCCTGGCGGAGGTACGTGGAGGGGTTGGCCCTCACCTGGGCCACGGCCCGGACCAGGATCCTCATGGCTCGGGGCGAGAAGCCTTGCAGGAGATTCCACTGGGGCAGGAAATAATTGGGGAGGTGTCCCTTAGCCAGGCTGCCCGACAGATCATCCAGGACACCCAGGAGGGCGTGCGCGGCATTCTCCTCCTCGGCCAGGTAGCGGCTGGGCAGCCGTTCACAGGACCACAAGGCCAGGGTGAAGAGGTGGTACGGCCCCAGGCCCTCCAGGTCGCTCCAGGGGAGAGCGGCCATGGTGGCTCGCAAGGACCACCACAGGGGCGGAGGAAGGATGCGTCTCAAGTGCAGCTCGCTAGCCGAGAAAGCGAGGTACCAATCCGAGCCAGAAGTGGACGGGAAGAGGTAGAAACTGGCGGTCACGTCTTCGTCCCGTAATTTGCCATCCCAGAAATGTCCCTGGTGCAGCCACGGCTGGGCCACCTCGGGCCACCCCCGAAAGGCGACCACCGGGACGATGTCATAGAGGACCCGGTGGGATCCGACGCAGACGATCACGGAGGTGACGCGTCCTCGGAGCTCGACGCGAAGGTTGTTCGCCGCCGCGGACAACGCCCGGAAAAACCACTCGGACACCAGCGCTGCGGAGAGGAACGCTTCGTCCCCGGAGCTGCACTCGGTCCAGCGTTGCAGGGTGGGGGCATCGAAAGGCTGGAGGCTGATCCGGGTGTGCCCAGGGGGGCTCTGCGTCATGTCCAACGTGATGGGCACGCCGGCCGCGTTCAGAACCGGCACCAGGAGCGTGAAACTGGTATCGTAGTCACCGCCGGGAAAAAGGGGGCACAGGGTGGTACCATCCACGTGGACGGTGCCCTGCTGGGTCCCACCGGAGAGAAGGAGATAGCGGTTGACCGGGGGCAATTTCCCATCGGATTGTTGGACCTGGCCTGTAGGGGGAACAAGGCAGCAGGTGGGCAAAGGGCCGGGGGTCTTTGGATCAGGGTGGGCTAGAAGGGGCATTTGGGAGGGGACAGGGGGCTGATTTCTCTGTCTCCGTGCCCCCCCAACTCACCTAGCAGCGAGAAAATCAGATCTTTGGCTTGGAACAATTCAGGGTCTCCCCTGATCTCGGGGGTCCGGGCTTGGTACTCCTGGATGAGTTGGTTGAGCTCCGCGATATGCACCCCGGAATGGAAGTCCAGGTCCGTGAGAGGCTTGGCGGGGGCCGGCTTGGGTGGGGGGTTCTCTGCCATCCCTTGCAGAAGGAAAAGTCAGTCAAAAGAGGTGGGGGGGGGGGTTGGACTAAATGACCTCCAAGGTCCCTTCCAACTCTGTTAATCCAATCGAATCGCATCTCATCCTGTTTGAACAGGGGGTTGGACTAGAAGGCCTCCAAGGTCCCTTCCAGCTCTATTCTATTCTACTCCACTCTAACCCCACCCCACCCCACAAGCCTCTGGGATGGGAGACCACAAAGAGACCCCGAGTTCTGGGCTTCACCAGGAAGCTGTTGAGGGAAGGACACGCCCACAGGTGTGGCCCGGAGCATCCGGGTTTGGACAGGTTCAGCCTCCCCTCCCCCCTCCCACGAGCCTCTGGGGTGCCCCACCTCCTCCCCCCCCCCGTCATCTCAAAGGGCAGAAGCAACCCCTCCACTCCTTCCTTGCCGCCCCTATATGCCGCACCCTGCTCACCTGTGCATTTACCTGGCTGAGCCCGAAGCTCCGCCCACCGAGGGCAGCTGCCCTTGGGAACCCTGGGAGATGTAGTTCCAGCAACCTCATCCCGCCCCGGCTCTTAAAACATGCAGGGAGGGGCAGGTGGCTAACTTTTCATTTTGGAGGGAAGCCCCCACCCCCGAAATAGGGTAGGGGTCTTAAAACACACTGGGAGGGGCAGCCCGCTCACTCTTCATTTTGGGGGAAGCCCCCTGAAATAGGGGAGGTGTCTTAAAGCATGCTGGGAGGGGCAGCCCGCTCACTCTTCATTTTGGGGGAAGCCCCCCCCCGAAATAGGGGAGGGGTCTTAAATCATGTTGGGAGGGGCAGCTGGCTCACTCTTCATTTTGGGTGAAAGCCCCCTGAAATAGGGGAGGGGTCAAAACACACTGGGAGGGGCAGCTGGCTCACTCTTCATTTTGGGCGAAAGCCCCCCAAAATAGGGGAGGGGTCTTAAAGCATGTGGGAGGGGCAGCCCACTCACTCTTCATTTTGGGGGTGAAGCCCTCCGAAATAGGGGAGGGGTCTTAAAGCATGTGGGAGGGGCAGCTGGCTCACTCTTCATTTTGGGTGAAAGCCCCCTGAAATAGGGGAGGGGTCTTAAAGCATGCTGGGAGGGGCAGCTGGCTCTTCATTTTGAGGGAAAGCCCCCCCAAAATAGGGGAGGGGTCTTAAAGCACACTGGAAGGGGCAGCTGGCTCACTCTTCATTTTGGGTGAAAGCCCCCAGAATGGGGGAGGGGTCTTAAAGCATGTTGGGAGGGGCAGCCTGCTCACTCTTCATTTTGGGGGAAGCCCCCTGAAATAGGGGAAGGGTCTTAAAGCAGGCTGGGAAGGGCAGCTGGCTCACTCTTCATTTTGGGGGGAAGTCCCCCCCCGAAATAGGGGAGGGGTCTTAAAGCATGCTGGGAGGGGCAGCCCACTCACGCTTCATTTTGGGGGGAAGCCCTCCGAAATAGGGGAGGGGTCTTAAAGTATGTGGGAGGGGCAGCTGGATCACTCTTCATTTTGGGGGGAAGCCCCCCCCAAAAATAGGGTAGGGGTCTTAAAGCAGGCTGGGAAGGGCAGCTGGCTCAGTCTTCATTTTGGGTGAAAGCCCCCCGAAATGAGGGAGGGATCTTAAAGCATGCTGGGGCAACCAGCTCACTCTTCATTTTGAGGGGAAGCCCCCCAAATAGGGGAGGGGTCTTAAAGCATGCTGGGAGGGGCAGCTGTCTCACTCTTCATTTTGGGGGTGAAGCCCTCCGAAATAGGGGAGGGGTCTTAAAGTATGTGGGAGGGGCAGCTGGCTCAGTCTTCATTTTGCGTGAAAGCCCCCCAAAATGAGGGAGGGATCTTAAAGCATGCTGGGACAACCAGCTCACTCTTCATTTTGAGGGGAAGCCCCCCCAAATAGGGGCGGGGTCTTAAAGCATGCTTGGAAGGGCAGCTGGCTCACTCTTCATTTTGGGGAGAAGCCCCCCCAAATGGGGGAGGGATCTTAAACACACCAGGAGGGGCAGCTGTCTCACTCTTCATTTTGGGGGTGAAGCCCCCCCACCAAATAGGGGAGGGGTCTTAAAGCATGCTGGGAGGGGCAGCTGGCTCACTCTTCCTTTTGGGGGGAAGCCCCCCAAAACAGGGGAGAGGACTTAAAGCATGCAGGGAGGGGCAACTAGCCCTCTCTCTACTTTTGGGGGGAAAGTCCCCTCCCCGAATTGGGGGAGGGCGCGAGGATGGGAGAAACAGAGGGTGGGGGGCTAAAGAAGTACGACCTGCCCCCAATAATATGCCTGGTAAATGTCCCCCTTTTCAGCATTCCCACTTCAGCATGCCCCCCCCTTAAGGGAAATTGCAATTAATTGACCCTCCCCCAAAGCCCCTGGATTCCTACCCCCATAATCCACAGTTGGCAGCTGAGAGATAGATGGTGGGGAAGGGTCAGATTAACATATTGCAAAGGGGGGGGGCTTTGAAATCCAGGGAATGTCATGGGGGGGGGGACAAACTGCAAAAGGGGGGGGGTTGGGGGTGGTCTTTATCCAGGGTGAGGGGCCCCTTCTAAGAAATCCGATGGGGGGGGTTGATTGGACAGCAGTATTTTTCCATTTTGGAAAAATTGGAAGAGGTGTGGACTTCAACTCCCAGAATTCCCCAGCTGGGGAATTCTGGGAGTTGAAGTCCACACCTCTTCAAGTGGCCAAAAATCGCGAAATCCGGCTATACAGGGAGTTCTCGACTTACAACGATTCGTTTAGTGGCCGCTCGAAGTTCTGACAGCCCCGAAACCCAGTGAAAACCACAAGTCCTCACACTTATGACCGTTGCGGCATTCCCTACAGTCGTGGGGTCAAAACTCAGGCATGGATATATGACATCTGCAGTGTCACGGGTCACTGCCATTTTGTGTCCATCCCAGCCGGCTTCCGACAAGCAAAATTAAGGGGTGGGGGAGTTGGATTCATTTAACGACGGTGTGATTCACTTAACGACTGTCACGGTCCACTTAACAACCGTGGGCCAAAAGGTGGCAAAAGTGGGTGGAAATAAGGGCTTGCGTTGAAATAACTGGCTGCTTTGAGGTTTTGTGGTTTGAGAAACATTTTACATGCTGGTTTGGGGGAATTCCCCATGAAGGCTTATTGTGCGAATGCTGTGCGGAATATACACTCAACTGCCTTGCTTAGCAGTGGGAATTCTGACCTTGAGTTTGTGGGTCATAAGTCAAGGACTGCCCTTCTCCCCAAATGGCTTCCTTGCCGATCAGCACTGGCTTATCTGCAGCGGCTTCGGAACCTACAAACCACCATTCATGGTTTAGTGTCGCAGGTTGCCTGGATCTGGTGGCTTATGCAACTGACCCTGATTAAGCAACCCATGGTTTGGAGGACGTGCCATTCCGAGGGGTTTTTGCCTGACATGGCCTAGGGTCTCCCGCTTGGCTAGGGGGTTGGACTAGAAGACCTCCAGGGTCCCTTCCACCTCCGTTCTTCGGCAACTTCCTTGGGTTCTCCAAACAGCGCGCCGAAATGTCAACGGTGCCCTTGAGCGGCTTGCGGGAAATTATGCTCAGGTTGAAAGGCAGATAAAGATCATTAGCGCCTCCCGGCCCGGCCGTGTGTGCTGAGGACGGCAAAAAAAAACATGCTGTCCTTGGGAAGACGCTGATTGACAGCTGTCAGAGGGGGAGGAGCGTGGGGCCTCGTTTGCATAAGAGCGTTTAATTTCATGATGAGTTGCAATCAGGAGCCCTCCAGGCATCTCTCCCCCAACCTCAAACCCCCAAATCAGGCAGGTGGGATGTGGGGGGTAGGCGAACAACTTCTTGTGTGCGAGAGATTGTTTCTTGCAGGGGAGGGGGTCGGCAAATTGTCCTCCCCCCCCCAAGATTGTTGGTTGAGACCCTTTAAAAAGAAAGTGTTTGCAAAGACGGTTTGACCCGAGACGGCGCGAGCAACACGCCATACGATTTTATGGGACGGATGGATTTGCTTTTAATGTTCCTTCCCCAAATCAAGAGGGGGCCCACTGTGGTCACCTGCAGGTCTGTCCTTCCTCCTCCTCCACCTCCTCCTCCTCCTCCTCCTCCTCCCACTCCCTGCTTTCCACTGGAGAGTTCATTTGCTGCGGTACACCCACTCAGAGCCCGGTGGGGTCTCGCCCCGCGACGGCCTCTTTGTGCCGGCTGCTGCTGCGCCTTCGGCTGGCGTGGCCCCTGTTTGCATGATGGCGTTGACTACGTTATGGAACCGGGGAGGACTCCCGCTGGTGACTTGCAGCTGTTGCGTCGCAGGAGCCGGTGCCTCCGATTCCCGTCGCCGTTGCGCCTCGAACTCCGCCTGTTCGTCCTGGCTGAGGGTCCGGCGCCGGCGGGCCCTTTCAGGAGTCGGCGACCGGCTCCCCGGTGGGGTCTGAGGGTGGACGGGGTAGATGTACACTCGGGCAGGACGCCGGGAGTGCTGTCCGGTGGGCGGATAGTCCACCTCCTGGCCGCCGGCTAAGGAGCGACGCGGAGATTCCGCCACCGGGATCCGTAGGTACGGTTCAGTGGGCACTAGGGTGTTCCGGCGTTCCTCGGTAGGGACATTAACCACCATGTCGGAAGTCCCCACTGCGACGTCTCGGAAACGGGGGCCAGGGTAGGCCGAGGGGGCTGAAGTGGTCCGGGGCCGAGGTCGGTTATCGTATTCAGAGTTGTAATAACAGGGCAAGCTGTCATAAGGACAATCGGGGTACCCGTGTCGGTGATGACGGTGTTTCTTACATCGGCAGTGCCTGTTTTCCAAGTTCATGGTGACCTTGAGCGGCTCCAGGGTACACTGGAGACAGCGCCGTTGCGGCGATCGGCTTCGCCGCCGCCGCCTCTGCGGGAGATCTTCATCAGAGAATTGTATCGAAGGCTTTCGGGGGTACACTTTCTTCACCGGGCGGACGACGACCGGAGGTTTTTCGGGTTCTGGAAGAGAGAGAAGTTCCGTTGGCAAAGAGGTCACATGGCACGTGTGATGCCGTGCCGGGCACCACCATGCCAGTGTCAAAGCCGTTTGGCTTCTTGGCAGCCTCCGTGCCGTAGACACAAAGGCGGTGGAGTTTCACCGGCGAGATCGGACCTCGGACCTCTGGTACGGGAATCCGTTTTACGGAGTGTGTTCGAAACATATGTCTGACAGTTTAAAAAGGAATTGGGGGTTTACAGGTAGTCCTCAACTTACAACAGTTCATTTAATGACCACTCGAAGTTACCATGTCCCTAAAAAAAGCGACATATGAACGTTTTTCACACTTTTGACGGGCGCGGCCTACGCCGTGGTCACGGGATCAAAATTCAGACGCTTGGCTGCTGACTCCTATTTATGGCGGTCGCAGTGCTCCGGGGTCACGTTATCCCCTTTTTATGACCTTCGGACAAACAAACTCAGTGGGGGGGGGATCCGGATTCACTTAACGACCCTGTGCCTAATTGAACAACTGCAGCGATTCACTTAACGCCGGTGGCAAGAAAGGGGGTGAAATGGGGCAAAACTGACTTAACGACGGTCTGGCTTTGCAACAGACACTTTGAACTCAGTTGCAGTCGTAAGTTGAGGACTGCCAAGTGCAAACAAACACATACGCACACACCGGGTTCCTACTGGTTTGGACTGGTTTAGCCGAACCGGTCATGATTTGGCAGCCTAGGTCGCTGGAACTGACAGCCTCCCCAGGCCTGCCCTGACCCTGTACTGCTTACACTCCGTTTTCTGTTTCTGAACATGCACAGAACAATTTGCATTGCACTGGGCATGAAGTGTGCATGAAATGCGCATGAAGCATGCACGAAGCATTCATGAAGTGCGCATGAAATGCACATGGAACACGAATTAAACAAGCATGAAATGCTCATGAAACCTGCATGAAACCTGCACGAATCATTCATGAAGCAGGCATAAAACACGCATGCACAAAACATAAAGCGTGCATGAAGTGTGCATGAAGCGTTCATGAAATGCACATGAAACATGCATGAAACATGCACGAAGCATGCATGAAGCATTCGTGAAGCGTGTATGCAATGTGCATTATACATGCACGAAGCATTCGTGAAGCGCCCATGAAGTGCGCATGAATCGCGCATGAATCGCGCATGAATAGCACATGAAGTGCGCATGAATTGGCAGTAGTGACTACTGGAATCCAACACAGACAGACAGACACACACACACACTCTCAGGGAGAAAGACAGACACACAGAGAGACAGACAGACAGACACAAAATGTGGCCACCACACCCGCTTTGGGGAGCCCTCAAACGATGGGAGGGGGCTCACCCAGACGAAGGAATGATGTATGTGGTCATTTTAGGACAAAGAGCAAAGTTTTATTTTCATTCCCTTCTGTGTCCCCTGCGTGGGGGGGTCTCCACTTGCTCCGAGCGTCTTCGGAGAAAACGAGGGGTGGGGAAATATATTCCCACAGACCTGTGCAAAAATTCCCCCCCCCAGGGGGGGGGGGAAACAACTTTGCCGTTCCTTTTACACCGCCTGCTTCCTCGTGTGTCCCAACGTTTCATGAGCAACGTTTTTAATCGGCTGCTTGAACCCGGGTTCAATTGGTCGCCTTTCCCCCTTTAAACCCTTCCCTTCTCTATTTACAAGAGAGAGATAAAACGCGGCATTCAAACTAAAACGTGGAGCCCCCCCTTTGGAAGTTACGCATTCCGAGTGGCTGTGTTCTTTATATTTTGTCATTGTTTTTTATTTTATTTTATTTTTCCAATTTTTTATTTTATCAATTTCATATACACATTCACAATTATATGATCTCATAACTGTTATTAATAATATGTATTTATAACAATTGTTTTCCCTACAGTTGACAATATACTTGAAGATTGCTTTCTTAACATCCCATAGATCCATCTTATCTTACAACGGTCCTACTTCTTCTTCCCTCCCTCCCTCTTTCCTCCCCTCGTTTCTTCTCTCCTACTCCCCTTCCTTCCCTCCCTCCTTCCACTTCCTTCCTTCTCTCCTTCCCTCCTTCCTTCCTTCCCTCCTTCCTTCCCTCCTTTCTTTTCTCCTTCTCTCCTTCCTTCTCTCCTACATTCCCTCCTTCCTTCCCTCCTTTCTTCTCTCCTCTCCTTCCTTCCCTCCCTCCTTCCCCCTTCCCTCCCTCCTTTCTTCTCTCCTTCTCTCCTTCCTTCCTTCCTTCCCTCCTTTCTTCTCTTATTCTCTCCTTCCTTTCCCCCTTCCTTTCCTCCTTCCTTCCCCCCTTCCTTCTCTCCTACATTTCCTCCTTCCTTCCTTCCTTTTTTTTAAATATGTTTTTTTTAATACAATACAAGAGCCGAGTTGGAAGGGACCCTGGAGGTCTTCTAGTCCAACCCCCTTGCCTAGACAGGAAACCCTATACCGTTCCAGACAAATGGCTATCCAACATCTTCTTAAAGACTTCCAATGTTGGGGCATTCAAGAGCCGAGGTGGCGCAGTGGTTAGGGTGCAGTACTGCAGGCCACTTCAGCTGACTGTTATCAGCAGTTCGGCGGTTCAAATCTCACCAGCTCAAGGTTGACTCAGCCTTCTATCCTTCCGAGGTGGGTAAAATGGGGACCCGGATTGTTGTTGGGGGCAATATGCTGACTCTGTAAACCGCTTAGAGAGGGCTGAAAGCCCTATGAAGTCTAACTGCTACTGATATTGCTAGTCACAATACATTGTTGTTGGTTGCACTGCAACCCAACCAGAAAGATATCGACTTCAACGGATAATTAGAAGGGCAGAGAAAACAACAGCTACCAATCAACCTTCTATGGAGGACCTGTAGATACTGCAGGAGTCAAAAAGAGGGCCGCGGAAATAACTACACGCCCCTCGCATCCCGGACATCAGTGGTTCCAACTCGGACCCTCCAAAGGACTCTATAGAGAGCACTGCACACACCAGAACAACTAGACACAAGGAGGGTTTTTTCCCCCTGAACGCCTTCACTCTCTGCTAAGCAACTGTTTGCCACAACACTGTCAAATAATTTACTAAGAGTGTATTTACTCCTCTTCTTCTTCTTCTCATCCTTCCTAGCCTCTCTCTCTTCCCACTTACGACTCTTAACCTTCTTGCTTGGATCTTTAAAATGTATGTTGTTCGATTTGTTTCTTAGTGCAACTTGATGGCTTATTAGTAGCCTATGACGATCCTTAAGTGTTGTATCTTATGGTTCATGATGAATATATTTCATTTTTCTTTAGGTACACCGAGAGCTTATGCACCAAAGACAAATTCCTTGTGGGCCCAATTTCACTTGGCCAATAAAGAATTCTGTTCTGTTCTGTTCTGTTCTAATTCTGTATTTTATATTCTGTTCATTCTATTCCTCCTCCTCCTTCCTCTTTCTCCTCCTCCTCCTCCTCTTCCTCCTCCACCCTTGCAAAGAGTGACGTAATTCCTATATCGTTGTGTTCTACATCTTATTCTATTCTATTCTATTCTATTCTGTTCTGTTCTGTCCTGTCCTATCCTATCCTATCCTATATCCTTCTCTACTCCTATTCCGTTCTGTTCTATATTTTATTCTATTCTATTCTAATTCTATATTTTATTTTCTATTCTTTTCTATTCTTTTCTATTCTATTCTAATTCTATATTCTATTCCTACTCTATTCCATTCATTCCATTCTATTCAATTCATTCTAATCTACATTTTATTATCTATTCTAATTCTATATTTTATTATCTATTCTGTTCTGTTCTATTTTTTTCTATTCTAATTCTATATTTTATTATCTATTCTGTTCTATTCTAATTCTATATTTTATTATCTATTCTGTTCTATTCTAATTCTATATTTTATTATCTATTCTAATTCTATATTTTATTATCTATTCTAATTCTATATTTTATTATCTATTCTGTTCTGCTCTATTCTAATTCTATATTTTACTATGTATTCTATTCTATTCTATTCTGTTCTATTCCATTCCATACCATTCCATTCTATTTTCTATTCTATTCCAATTCATTCTAATCTATATTTTATTAGCTATTCTAATTCTATATTTTATTAGCTATTCTGTTCTGTTCTATTCTATTCTAATTCTATATTTTATTAGCTATTCTAATTCTATATTTTATTATCTATTCTGTTCTGTTCTATTCTAATTCTATATTTTATTAGCTATTCTGTTCTGTTCTATTCTATTCTATTCTAATTCTATACTTTATTAGCTATTCTAATTCTATATTTTATTATCTATTCTTTTATATTTTATTATCTATTCCTTCTATATTTTATTATGTATTCTGTTCTGCTCTATTCTATTCTATTCTAATTCTACATTTTATTATGTATTCTATTCTATTCTATTCTATTCCATTCCATTCCATTTTCTATTCTATTCCAATCATTCTAATCTATATTTTATTATCTATTCTAATTCTATATTTTATTATCTGTTCTGTTCTGTTCTATTCTATTCCATATTTTCTATTCCTATTCTATTCTATTCTATTCTATTCTATTCTATTCTATTCTATAGGGTAGATTTGGGCTTCAGCAGCCTTGGGCTGTCTCCCTTCTGCTGCAAACATGAAGCCGAGTGGGAAGGGAATTCTAAATAAATAAACATAAAACAAACAAACCAACAAACCAAGGCAGAGAATCGAAATCAGGTGAAGGATTAGCACCGCTTTGTAAAGCCTTAGTAAAGCCACCCCTGGAATATCCTGCCTCCAGTTTTGGTCCCCACATTACAAAAAGAGATGTGGAGACTTTGGGAAGAGTGCAGAGAAGAGCAACTAAGAGGATTTAAAGGCCTGGAGGCTAAACCCCCCCCCCACCTCTGCCTCCGACGCAGACCCCCTCGTCCGAGCCTTCCCCAGACTCCAGGACTGGCCCACCTTCCTCCCCAACCTCCTCACTGTCCGAATCTGCTGCCAACTCTGCTGGCCACTGAACGGAGCTGATTGTTTTACTGGCCGGATGCCTTTCCCTGTTGCCAGTGCTGAGTTTTGTTCCGCAGATATGTATTCTCAGTGTGCCCAGAGAGAGAAATATCCGCCTCTACCTAGGAGTGAACTCACCGCCTCCTGACTGCAAGGCCAGAGCGCCACCTCTAGGCCACTCGCTGGATTGCTTCTATAACTTTACTAATATTCAAAAACATTGAAGTTGCTCCGTGCCAGCTGCCCCCTCCACCCCCACCCACCCACCCGTTTTCTGCCATCAACGTCCCCCTGCCTCACTCCTCACCTTGGGGGGTGGCATGACCCCCGCACAGTCTTCTCACGCAGCAGCAGAAGTAGCAGCAGATCTGGGAGGAAAAAGGGAAGGAGTTTAATCAATCAATTTTATAAATGGATAAATTTTATAAATAATGGATAAATTTTATAAATAATGGATAAATTTTATAAATAATGGATAAATTTTATAAATAATGGATAAATTTTATAAATGGATAAATTTAATAAATGGATAAATTTAATAAATGGGTAAATTTTATAAATGGATAAATTTTATAAATGGATAAATTTTATAAATGGATAAATTTAATAAATGGGTAAATTTAATAAATGGGTAAATTTTATAAATGGATAAATTTTATAAATGGATAAATTTAATAAATGGATAAATTTAATAAATGGATAAATTTTATAAATGGGTCAATTTTATAAATGGGTCAATTTTATAAATGGAAAAATTATTTTATAAATGGATAAATTTTATAAATAGATACATTTTATAAATGGATCAATTTTATAAATGGGTAAATTTTATAAATGGATAAATTTTATAGATTCATAAATTTTATAAATGGATAAATTTTATAAATGGATAAATTTTATAAATAATGGATAAATTTTATAAATGGATAAATTTTATAAATGGATAAATTTTATAAATGGATAAATTGTATAGATTCATAAATTTTATAAATGGATCAATTTTATAAATAATGGATAAATTTTATAAATGGATCAATTTTATAAATGGAACAATTTTATAAATGGATAAATTTTATAGATTCATAAATTTCATAGATTGATAAAATTTATTAATCGATCAATTTTATAAATCGATCAATTTTATAAATCAGTAAATTTTATAAATCAATCAATTTTGTAAATCGATCAAATTTATAAATCGATCCATTTGTTGAGGCCGGAGATTTTGTCTGGGTATTTATTTATTAAATTTCTCCGCCGCTCATTCCCATCTTAAGTGATTGCGGGCAGTTAACGAAACTAAATTAAAAATAGGTGAATAAAAGCAGAAAGTTTTTTTTTTTTAAAGAAACACCTCAAAAACATTATTTAAAAATTCTTTCTAGAATTTTAAAGTTCCCAGTTTAAAAAAATCAAGGCGGGAAATCCTGCAGCCATGGAAAGGACTACACGTCCCATGGGGCACAACTCCCCCCCCGACTCCTGCGACAGGTGGACTGGAACCTCTCCCCCGTAGTACAGGGAGTCCTCGACTTACAACAGTTTGCTTAGTGACGGTTCGAAGTTACGACGTGACTTACATTCGGACGCTCGGCAAGCAACTGTCTCATATTTACGACGGGGTGGTGTGTCGCGCAATCCCCTCTTGCGACGTTCTACGTCCGCGGGGGAAGCCAGATTCACTTAACGACCGTGTCACTTGCTTAACCACTGCAGTGGTTCTCTTAATAACTGTGGCGCGAAAGGGGCAAAAACTCACACCTGTCTCGCTTAGTGACGGGAATTCTGGGCGTGGTTGTAAGTCGAGGAGCCCCTGTGTTTGTCATGGATGCCAACTCTTTTAATCGGACTCAGTGCCCCGCACGGCAGACAGCCCCCCTCCCCAAGACAACACCCCCCCCCATTGGAGGCTGAGGCCTCCCAGCCCCCCCCCCCGAAGCCCCTCACCACAGTGGCCAGCTTGAGGGCCAGTTGTACCAACACGATCAGGGCCAGAAGGACGGCCACCGTTTCGTGGAGCTCCAGGCAGCAGCCCTCGGGGGCAGGGTGGCACAGGAGGCTGGTGTCCCCATGGGCGAGGCGCCTGGCCCGGCATCCCCTCTGCCCCCTCCTCCGCTTGGCACAGGAGCTGCTCTCCCGGGGAGGGGAGGGGAGGGGAGGGGGGGAGGCCTGGAGGGGAGGGCCTGGCCCAAGCAGGGTTTGTGATGCAACCGGGCCCCCCTCCCACCGGGGATTGTGAGCTGGAGGAGGCTGGGGGCTGGTAGGGGGGGGCAGGCTTCCTGCCTTGAGCGCCAGAGAGCCCCCCCTTCATATGACCTGCACCCCCCTCCCCCCTCCCTCTAGACTCTCTCTGATCTTCCTCCCTTCAATCTTTTTCTCTTCCTTCCTTCCCTCCCCATTTTATCTCCTTCCTTCCTTCTTTCCCTCTTTCCCTCCATCCCACCCTCTTCATTTTCTCCCCTTTCTTGCCTCCCTCCCTCTCAATTTTCTCTCCTTCCTTCCTTCTTTCCTGCCTTCCCTCTACATTTCTGTCCTTCTTTCCTTCCTTCCCTCCTTCTCTCCCTCTTCATTTCCTCTCCTTCCTTCCCTCTCCAATTTCTCTCCTTCCTTCTCTCCTTCCTTCCTTCCCTCCATCCCCTCCTTCATTCCCTCCCCCCTCTCTAATTTCTCTCCTTCCTTCTTTCCTTCCTTTCCTCCATCCCTCCTTCTTCATTTTCTCTCCTTCCTTCCCTCCCTCCCTCTCCAATTTCTCTCCTTCCTTCCCTCACTCTCCATTTTCTCTCTTTCCTTCCTTCTTTCCTTCCTTCCCTCCATCCCTCCATTTTCTTTCCTTCCTTCCTTCCCTCCATCCCTCCCTCTTCATTTTCTCTCCTTCCTTCCTTCCTTCCTTCCTTCCTTCCTTCCTTCCTTCCTTCCTTCCTTTTCCTTCTACCTTCCCTCTCCTTTCTCATTCCTCTGCTTCCCTCCCTCCCTCCCTCCCTCCCTCCTGGGCTCTCCCTTCTTTCCGCCAACAAAGGGCAGACCCCCACAGAGGAGCCCCCCCTCCCAATCCTGCTTGTCCAGCGTTCCCCCCCTCCCTGTGTATTCGGCCACCAGATGGCGCCACCCGGCTGAAAGACAGAAGGAGGAGGAGAAGGGACACATTCTGACCAGCCCAAACGCCCCCCCCCCACAAAGGCCCCCCACTCCGCCCCCCCAAGCCTTTCAGCCCCCAAGTGCCCATTCCTCACCCCAAAAGTCCAGTGTGCGCGATACCCTCCCCCACGAATCCAAGGCCAGGCCTGCAAGGTGTGTGACACCCCCTCCCCAGCCTTCCCCTCCCCCCACCTCTGCCAAAGGGGCACAAGAAGCCCCCTCCCCCAGCTGAGTGGGCTTGGCCTCCCCCAGAGCCTTTGCAGCCCCCCCCACAACCTCCCTTCCCTCTGGACAACCCTCCGGACTCCCACACCCATCGCTCCCAGCCCTTTAAGAACATGGTGGTTAAGGGACTCTGGCTCTGCTTTGAACGTCACTAAATGAACTGTTGTAAGTTGAGGACTATCGGAATTGTTTTTATTTTTCAAATCCTGCCTAGGTTCCTCCCTCCCTCTCCATTTTTTCTCCTTCCTTCCCTCCCTCCCTCTCCATTTTCCTTCCCTCCCTCTTCATTTTCTCCTTCCTTCCTTCCCTCCCTCTCCATTTTCCTTCCCTCCCTCTTCATTTTCTCCTTCCTTCCCTCTTCATTTTCTCCTTCCTTCCTTCCCTCCCTCCATTTTCTCCTTCCTTCCTCTTCCTTTTCTCCTTCCTTCCTTCCTTCCCTCCTTCCCTCCCTCTCCATTTTCTCCTTCCTTCCCTCCCTCTTCATTTTC
>NW_028261384.1:142057739-142089855 GCF_051295495.1 Thamnophis sirtalis | reverse complement strand
CCCCACCAATGGGTTTGCCACCCCCTCCCCCCGAATCCCCCTCCCAAGTGAGCCACCTTGTGGAGGGCACAAAGGGGAAGGGTCCCAAGAGATGGAGTGTGTGTGTGTTTGTGTGGGGAGGAGGTGTTGTGTGTGTGTGTCTGTGTGTTTAAATAACAAATTTAAATCAGATTGCAGATTAACCGCTGCAAATTTGCAATACATTGCAAGTCCCCAGAGGTGCTTATCAAAGCATGTTGGACTCCCTCCCTCCCTCCCTCCCTCCCTGTGTGTGTGTGTCTGTGTGTGTGTGTGTGTTCTCCCCCCCTGCAAGGTAGACCAGGTCTGGAACACTTAGGACTACAAGGATTTCTGCTTTAGTGTTGCAAGGTGTATTGATTTTGACAAGGGGTGGTGGTACCCCATCCCCTCTAATTTAGCCTCCCACATCCCCTTTTCTCTTTTTGGGGAGGGGCTTACTACCCCCCCCCCCGGGTGAAAGGAGGGGGCCAGAGGGTCAGCAATTCTTCCAACCGTCTCTCCCCCTCCCATTTTACACCCGGCCTCCGAAAACGTGCTCCAAACTCTCCTTTGTCCTACCTGGACCCGAACTTCGGATCCGGCAGGAAGCGCCGAATTCGCACCCACGTCCCGTCTCTTGCGCGGGAGGCCCTAACGCAGGTCGTCCTCAATTTACGCCCGTTCATTGAATGACCGTTTCAAAGTGACAACGGGCACCCTTCGGGCCGCGTTTCACACTTAACGACCGATGCAGCGTGCCCCAGGTCCAAAATCCAATGGCCGACTCGCATTTATGACGGTTGCCACTCACGGAAGGTGGCGCGGTCCTCTCTTTTGCGACCTTCTGAGAGGCCGAGTCGGCGGTGACGCCGGGCTCGCTTAACGACCGTGTGCGACTCACTGAACCACGAAGGCAGGAACACCGTTAAATGGGACGAAACTCCCTTCGCAAGAGTCTCGTTTAGCAACAGACATTTAGGGGCTCAGTGGCGGTCGTAAATCGAGGACTGGTTGAACAGCAGTCCCCTCCCTCCAAACCAGCCTGGTCCCTTCCAACTTCAGCTGTTTTGGGGGTCCCCCTCTGCAGCGAAGAGCCGTGCCACCCCGGGTGCCAATCTATTTGGGGGGGGTCTCCCTGCCTGAGCTCCCCCTCCCCGATTGTCCGATTCTTGCAATGGGACCCCCTCAAATTGCCACGAATTCTAAACCACCGACCACACGAATGCCCCACGTCACGGCTTGGGGAGGGGTCCATTGGGCACTGCCCCCACCCCAATTCTCACCCTTTGCTTGGCAAAACTAGAAGAGAGGCCAAGGATGATGGGAGCTGGAATCTATCGTAGTCCTTCCTTCCTTCCTTCCTTCCTTCCTTCCTTCCTTCCTTCCTTCCTTCCTTCCTTCTTTCTCCTTTCCTTCCTTCTTTTCCTTCCTTCCTCTTTCCTTCCTTCCTTCCTTTCTTCCTTCCTTCCTTCCTTTCTTTCCTTCCTCTTTCTTTCCTTCCCTCTTTCTTTCTTTACTTCCTTTTCCTTTTCCTTCCCTCTTTCTTTTCTTTCCTTCCTTCCCTCTTTCTTTCCTTCCCTCTTTCTTTCTTTCCTTCCTTCCTCCCTTCCTCTTTCTTTTCTTCCTTCCTCTTTCTTCCTTCCTTTCTTTCCTTCCTTCCTCTTTCTTTCCTTCCCTCTTTCTTTCCTTCCTTCCTTTCTCTTCCTTTCTTCCTTCCTTCTTTCCTTCCTTCCTTCCTTTCTTTCCTTGCTTCCTTCCTTTCCTTTCCTTCTCTTTCTTTCTTTCTTTCCTTCCTTCCTTCCCTCTTTCTTTCTTTCCTTCTCTCTTTCTTTCTTTCCTTCCTTCCTCCCTTCCTCTTTCTTTTCTTCCTTCCTCTTTCTTCCTTCCTTTCTTTCTTTCCTTCCTTCCTCTTTTTTCCTTCCCTCTTTCTTTCTTTCTTTCTTTCCTTCCTTTCCCTTCCTTTCCTTCCCTCTTTATTTCTTTCTTTCCTTCCTTCCTTCCTTCCTTCCTTCCTTCCTTCCTTCCTTCCTTCCTTCCTTCCTTCCTTCTTCCTTGTTCAAGCCATGTGTTCAAAAGTGGGGGAGGGCTTCAAGACTTCAGCTGTCCATCAGAGAAGAGCAACAAAGGTGATGAGGGGACCAGAGGCTAAAACATACGAAGAACGGTCGCAGGAATTGGGGATGTCTCGTTTAATGACAAGAAGGACCAGAGGGGGGGGAACATGATAGCATCTTCCAATATTGGGGGGGGGCTGCCCCAAAGAAGAGGAGGGGGTCCCCTGTTCTCCAAAGCCGCTGAAGGCAGGACAAACAGAATCAGAATAACAGAGTTGGAAGGGACCTTGTAGGTCATCTAGTTCAACCCGTCCCAGGACAAGAAGCAATGGATGGAAACTAATCAAGGAGAGAACCATCCTGGAATTCAGGAGGGAATTTCCTGGCCGTGGGAACCAGGGGAACTACCTGCCACTAGATGTTGGGTCTGATCCATCGTTGGAGGTTTTCTGGACAACCGTTGGTCTGGAATGATTTAGGTTCTCCTGCTTGAACAGGGGGTTGGACTAGAAGACCTCCAAGGTCCCTTCCGACTCTTAAATTCTCTATTCTCTCCTTCCGATGTTCATATCCCGCATTCTCTTCTTGGCCCACTTTGGATTCCAAAGCTAACTGTATTCCAGACAATAAGCCACGATTGATGGTTTCCGAGGACTGCCGGCGGGCAATGGCGGCTTATTTCACAAGCCATCATTCCTCCCATCGAGATAACAAGCCGAAATCTTCACCTCGGAGGCAGGTGGAGTCCCGGGTTTTTAGAAGACTGGAGAGCCATCAACACGGACATTTTGGGGGACTACAACTCCCAGAATCCCCCATGCTGCGTTCTGGAAGCGGAAGCCCCCTATTTTGGGGAGGGGGGGGATTTATAGCCCTAAATTGATTGTTGGGATTAATCAATTGGTCTCTTGAGGGGGTGGGCTGCCACTTGGGGGTCTGGTCTGCACGACTGGTCTGTTTCCTGCGGACTCAGCCCCCCCACCCTTCTCCAGAGGTGCCCCTCCTCAATTCCTTCGGCCGCATCCAGAAAGGGTCTCTTGAGGGGGGGGGCGCTGCCACTTGGGGGGGTCTTGCCTTCTTTCCGCTTCTTCTCTCACACCCTCGGTTTTTGGGGAGGGGCTGCCACTTGTAGGGGGTCTGGCCTGAGCCCCCCACCCTCCTCCAGAAATGCCCCCTCCTCAATTCCTTCAGCCGGCGTCCAGAAGGGTCTCTTGAGGCTGCCACTTGGGGGGTCCAGGTTCTTTCTGCTTCTTCCCCCACCCCTCGGCCTTAAGGGGGGCCCTGCCATTTGGGGAGGGGTCGGGCTTGAGCCCCCCTACCCCTCCTCCAGAGGCGCCCCCTCCTCAATTCCTTCAGCCGGCGTCCAGAAGGGTCTCTTGAGGCTGCACTTGGGGGGGTCTTTCTGCTTCTTCTCCCACCCCTCGGCCTTAAGGGGGCCCCTACTTGGGGAGGGGTCGGCTTGAGCCCCCCCTACCCTCCTCCAGAGGCGCCCCCTCCTCAATTCCTTCCGCCGCGTCAGAAATGGTCTCTCCAGGTCGGGCTGCCTGCCACTTGAGGGGTGGGGGTCTTCTTCGCCCCCCCATTCCCCTCTCCGGAGGCGGCCCCTCCCGCGCGGCCCCGGTCCCCCCGCCCCCCGCGCGCGGCGCCCGCCCCCCGCCCCTGACGCGGCCGCTGATGCGGGCGGTGGGCGAGGCAGGCGGAGCGGGCGAGCGAGCGAGCAGCGGCGGACGGAGCAAGCGGCGGCGGGGGTCGCATCTCTTGCCTGCCCGCAGCCCCCCTCCTCCTCCTCCCCCCCCCATGGCCTTGGGTTGAGGCTGAGAGACGCCTCCTCCCGCGCCCCCCCCCCCTCCCCAGGATGCGGCCAGCGCGCGCGGAGGGCGGCGGAGGCGGAGAACCCCGCGCGGCGGCTGCACCCCGAGAGTCGGTCGGTGAGCGCGGAGCTCAGAGGCGGCGGCGGCGGCGGCGCGGCGGCTCTTTCTTCTCCTCCTCCTTCTCCTCTTCTCCATCCTTCTCTTCTTCATCCTCCTCCTCCTCCTCTCCTCCTGCTGAGGCCGGTAAGCATCCACGGAGCGGTTGAAATGGGTGGGTGGGCGAACAGAGGGAGACCCCCCTCCTCCTCCTCCGACTCCGGCATCGCTTCTCTTCGTCCCCTCCATCCTTCCTTCTCCTCCTCTTCCTCTTTTTCCCCCTCCTCCTCTCCTCCCTGCTGAGGCCAGTAAGCATCCCCCCCCCTCCCCGAGCGGTTGGAATGGGTGGGTGGGCGCTAGCCAGGGAGAGACCCCCCTCCCTCCCTCCTTCCCTCCCTCCTCCGACTCCGGCCTCGCGTCTCTCCTCTTCCCTGCGCTTCGTCCTCCTCGGCTGGTCCTCTCCATCCTTCCTTCTCTCCCTTCCCCTCCCCTCAAATCCGCATCTCGCAGGCTGGAAACCCCCCCACCCCACCCGCCGCCTTTCCCCCCCCCTTCCCCATCCATCCCCCCAGCTCCCGCTGGCGTGGAGCCGTTGAGGGGAGGGGGCGCAAGGCCCCGAGGGCTCCTTTCACGCGCCTTCTCCCCCCCTTCCCCAAATTAGAGCCAGCCCTCCCCTCCCCTCCCCTATCCATCCCCAGCTCCGAAATTCCCCCCTCCCCTTGGCGTGGAGAATTGATGGGGGGCAAGGTCCCGAGGGCTCCTTCCACGCGCTCGCCCTCCCCCCCCTCCCCAAATCAGGACAGCCCTTCCCCTCCCCCCACCCATCGTTATCGCTCCCAACCGAGGCATATCTGCTCCCCATCCCCCCCCCACCCCGGGTAGATTTTCCTGCGGCGGGGTTTTTTTTTCCTCCTGAAGCCCACCCACCCTCCTTTTGCTCCATCCGTCCTCTTTAGATGCTCAGCAAACCCCCCCCCCCGCTTTTCCAGCTGTTCCTTCCATTTTGCCGGCACCTCCGGGACACCTGGACAGCTGTCCGCGCTCCTCTCCCCATCCTTGGGGGGGGGTCCCCTCCACTCCCTTGCACCCGTGTCCCCCCCCACTCCTCCGCCCATTCCCCCCCTTTCCCCCCAGCTTTGGGTTCCCCGGAGGCTGAACGTGGCTTTGGCACGGGGAGGGGGGGGGGCGCAGTGAGTGAGGTGCTGACACACACAACACACACTGCCTGGCAAGCTAGCCCCCCCCCCCCCTCTTCACTCCCTGCCGGTTGGAGGGGGGGTGCAGAACAGAGAAGGAGATTGGGGGGGGGCACATGCCGGATGGGGGTGGGGGAAGGAGCAGCTGTGATGAGAGAGGCAGAGATGGTGGGGAGCAGAAGGGAGGCCTTGGTGTTTGTGTGTGTGTGTGTGTGTGTTGGGGGCTTCTGGAGCCCCCCCCAAAAGCAGGTGGGGGTTTGTGGGGATGCTACAAGAGGGGGGGGATCTGGAAACAACCGTCTCTAGACGATTCCTGGAAAGAAGGAGGTGTAGAGAGAGGAATCAGAGGCAGAGAAAGAGTCTCTTCTCCCCCCCCCCCCGTGATGAGAAAGCCACTGGGGAGGGGGTCTCCCTTTAATCCTGTCCAAAGACCCCCCCACACCCCTCTTTTTTCCCCCCAGGCTTCTTTCTCGCAGCCGGGAAAGGAGATTCGGTGGCTTCCCCTGGGTGCAAAATCTCAGATTGGGGGCAAAGCAAGCAGAAAATCCCCCTCCCCACTTTTAAGAGGTTGGGGGAGGGGAGAGAAAGGCCAAATGGGGTATGGAGGGAGAAATCCCCCCCCCATTGTGGAAACTAAATGAAGTTCTTTCTCAAACTCTGTTGGGGAGGGGGGTGGCCCCATTTGCAGGCTCTGGGGAAAACGGTGGTGGTGGTCCTGGGTTCAAGGCCTCAAACCCAGCCTTGCCAAGTTATCCAGAAATGAATCCGTTCCCCGATTGAAAGACCCCCCAAGCATTCTGGGACCCAGCTGCCCCTCGTTCTGTCTGGGGAGGGGGCTTCGGAGCCTCAGCTTCTCTCCCCTCCCCTCCCCTCCTCCTCCTCCTCCTCCTCCCCCTCCTGGAAGTCTAATTGAGCACATGTTCCAAAAATGGGACATTGCAAAATAATAATAATAACGATAAGAATGATAAGAATGATGAGAATAAGAAGAATCAGTGGTATTTGTTGATGCCTTTTTGAATGTCCAGTTGACAGTTTCATGTTTAATGAATAAAGTAGAATAATAATAATAATAGGAATAAGAAGAATAAGAATAGGAATAAGAAGAATCAGTGGTGTTTGTGATGCATTTTTGAATGTTCAGTTGACAGTTTCATGTTTAATGAATAAAGTAGAATAATAATAATAATAATAGGAATAAGAAGAATAAGAATAGGAATAAGAAGAATCAGTGTGTGTTTGTGATGCATTTTTGAATGTTCAGTTGACAGTTTCATGTTTAATGAATAAAGTAGAAATAATAATAATAATAATAGGAATAAGAAGAATAGGAATAGGAATAAGAAGAATCAGTGGTATTTGTGATGCCTTTTTCAATGTCCAGTTGACAGTTTAATGTTTAATGAATAAAGTAGAATAATAATAGTAATAATAGGAATAAGAAGAATAAGAATAGGAATAAGAAGAATCAGTGGTATTTGTGATGGGTTTTTGAATGTCCAGTTAACTGATTTTCATGTTTAATGAATAAAGTAGAATAAATAATCATAATAGGAAGAATAAGAATAAGAATAGGAATAAGAAGAATCAGTGGTGTTTGTGATGCATTTTTGAATGTCCAGTTGACAGTTTAATGTTTAATGAATAAAGTAGAATAATAATAATAATAGGAATAAGAAGAATAAGAATAGGAATAAGAAGAATCAGTGGTATTTGTGATGGGTTTTTTGAATGTCCAGTTAACTGATTTTCATGTTTAATGAATAAAGTAGAATAATAATAATAATAGGAATAAGAATAAGAATAAGAATAATCAGTGGTATTTGTTGATGCATTTTTGAATGTTCAGTTGACAGTTTCATGTTTAATGAATAAAGTAGAATAATAATAATAGGAATAAGAATAAGAAGAAGAAGATTCTTATTTTAGGTTCGGTTTTGAAGCCTACCGTTTTGTTTTCGGATAGGGTGAGTTGCAGGGTGTGGACTCCAAATTAAAATTTTAATCGATTTAAAAAACACACCACCCCCCCAGGTAAATAAAAGGGGTTTTTTTGGGGGGGGGACCCTGGAATGGGTGGCTGAAGGAAATGGGGAGGGGGAGGTTTGGGGGCCGAAGGGACGGAGCACTCCCAGGTTTCTGGGCCATGTGCCGTTTGAGGCCTGCTCCAAGGCCTAGCCTGGCTGGGGATGCTGGGATAGCGTGATTCCATCTAGCAGGGCATATGGGTAGTGTAGTACCCCCCAGGCCTGCAGGAGGCCTGCCTCTTTTCAATTTAAGGCATTGGGGAGGGGAGTTTAAAAAATAGGGGAAGGGGCTGGGATGATCCCGAAGCTTTGCAGGACTGGGGAAGGGTCTGTCTATCGCTCCTTGGCCGGGCCTCGGGAGGCCCCCAGAATTCGGGGGGGGCAAAGCTGTTGTAGAGAGAGTAGGGGGCTTTGATTTCCCGGCAGGAGGGCAGCTGAGCAGCTGTGAAGGCATTCTGGAAAGAGAGGAAGCCCACCCCTCTTTGCCTCCCCCCATTGAGGGCAGATAGCCCTGGCTGGGAGTGATGGGGAGGGGAGTGCTGGCAGCCCCTCCCCAAATCCTGGCTGTTGCTAAGAAAGCCTTGCTAAGAGCTGTAAACTGGGAGGCAGTGGGGAGGGGGGGGAAAGCAGGGCGGAAGGCAGCCCCCTCCCCTCCTTCCCTTCCCTCCCTCCCTCCCAGGCCCCACTCTACATCCTCCCCGATCTGCCAAGGCCTCCTGGCACATCTGGAAGAGTAAGGGGCTTGACGATGAAGATTGGGGCATGTGTGGGGGGGGGGAGGAGAGGGAGGGACGCCTGGAAGGGAAAAGGAGGGGGAGGGTTTTTTGTGCCAGGCACGATTCCTGCAGCGGGACCCCCCCCTCCCCCCCAGCCGGCTCTGGAGCCCCCTCCCCACCGGGCCTGTGGGATTTGGGGCAACCTCTCTGCTCCTTCCCCCCAAATTGGGTGGGTGGGGGACTGAGCAGGAGTACCCCCCACTGTCTTGAGGACGCCCCCCCCCCAGCATCATGAAGAGCTCTGGGGGGTGGGCGAGGCGGGAAGAGCAGCGCAAGAGGGGCTTTCGATTCCGTTTGCATCCCCCTCTCCAGATGTGGAGGGGGGGATTCAGTCTCCCTCTCTCTCTCTCTCCCCCCCCCTCCCCAATTCCCCCCTTCCTCTGTCAGCTCCATCCTTCCCAGCGCGAGCCGCGTAGTAACGCCGGTGTGTGTGTGTGGGGGGGGGGCTGCAAATGGGTCTGGGGGCGCCGCCTGGCTCCTTTCCCAAGGAGGGGGGGGTGTCCGCGCGCAAGCCCACCCACCCCTTCTGCCTTGCTTTTGACGTCCCTCCCTACGTGGGTACGTGTCGTGTGTGAGTGTGTGGTGTGTGTGTGCGCGCGCGCGCGCGCGCGCGTGTGGATGTGTGGCGCGTGTTCGCGACGTGAGCGTCCCTGCAGTGAGCTCCGTGTGTGCCGGGCGAAGCCAGGGATCCCCGGATGGGCAGCCCCGAAGACCCCCCCCCAAAAAAAGTCCCAGTCGGTGAGCTTGAAAGGCTGCCCCCCCCCTCTGTTGGAACGGGCCCCTGGCCGCACGACCCCCCCTCCTCTTCCGCTGCACCTTGGCAGCTGGGAAGAGGAGACCCCCCCCGGCTTCTCTCCCCCCCCCAAATCATTGGTGGCACCCCAAAATCCCAGGTTTCATGGCCCGACTATCCATTCGTCTTCCCAACGCCGCTTTTCCAGATTTCCTTCTTTTGCTGTCCCTGGTGCTGGTTGGGGTGGGGGGGTCTTGGATTCCCCCACCCATCCTCCCCAGCCGGCTGGCGGGGAAGGGGAGGAGGAAGAGCCGTCCAAGAGGCAGGCCAGCCCATCTGGAGGGCGCCAGGTTGGAGAAGCCCCCAAGCCCAACCCAGGACTTTATCCTCCCCCAACCTGGCGCCCCCTTAGTGGCCTGGAGTTTATATGGAGGGGATTCCCTGCAGGCACCACTAGGCCAGACTTCCTCTTTTCTCTTCTTCTTCTTCTTCCTCCTCCTCTTTGTCCTTTTTCTCTTCTTCCTCTCCTCTTCCTCTTCCTCTTGTCCTTCCTCTCTTCCTTTTCCTCCTCTTCTTCTCTCTCCTTCTTTTTCCTCCTCTTTCACTTCCACCTTCTCTTTGTCCCCCTTTTCTCCTTCTTCCTCCTCTTCCTCCTCCTCCTCCTCTTCTTTCTGCTTCTTTTTCCTCCCCTTCCTCTTCCTGTACCACTTCCACCTCTTTCTCTTCCTCTTCCTTTTCCTCCTTCTTCTCTTTTTGTTTCCTCCTCTCCCTCTTCTTCATTTTCCTCTTCTTCCTGCTCCACCTCCACCTTCTCTTTGACCTCCTCTCCTCCTTCTTTTCTTCCTCCTCTTCCTTTTCCTCCTCTTTTTCCTCTTCTTCCTCCTCTTCTCTTTCCTCCTCTTCTTCTTTCTCCTTCTTTCTCCTCTTCCTGCTCCACTTCCACCTTCCCTTTGTCCTCCTTTTCCTTCTACTCCTTCTTTCTTCCTCTGCTTTCTCCTCTTCCTCTTCCTCTTCCTGTTCCACTTCCATCTTGTCTTTCTCCTCCTTCTCTTCCTCCTCCTCTTCCTTTTCCTTCTCTTCTTGTTTCCTCTTCTCCTCTCCCTCTTCTTCTTCCTTTCCCTTTTCTTCCTCTTCGTCCAGTTCCTCTCCATCTCTAGGAGAGCCCAGATCTCCCCCCCCACCTTCTCCCCCAGGACTGTACCCCCTCCTCAATCCCCGTCTCCCCAACTGCACCCATCTTGGGAGGGGCTCCTTCCCTTGTGAGCCCCCAACCCACCTGTTTCCCCAGAAGGCCGAGAGGCTCAGGTGGAGGACGAGGGATACGGCCTCCTCATGCCCGCTCTGGCCCTCTGCCCACTTCAGAGCCGGTGGCTGCCCAGCTCTGGCGGCCATCCAGCACGGCTCTTTCTATTGAGGCTCCCGCTTCCGCCTGGAGCCCCCTCCTCCCTCGCAGCCAGCTGCACGGAGAGGCAGCCAGCCGCTGGAAGCCCCCCTCCCCACGAGGCCCAGAGAGACGGAGGCAGGAAGACCCGGGGCTGGGAGGGAGCGTGGGGCGGGGGGGGGGGGAAACTGTGCCACTCCGTGGGAGTTTCGTCCCTGGAGGCTTTCAAGGAGAGGCTGGACTGGCATCTGTCAGAAATGGGTTAGGGTCTCCTGCTTGGGTGGGAGGGGTTGGACTAGATGATCTCCAGGGGTACCTTCCAACTATTATTCTGTCCTTCCTTGCCTCCTTCCTTCCTTCGTTCATTCTTTTTTTTCCTTTCCTTCAGAAATGGGTTAGGGTCTCCTGCTTGGGTGGGTGGGTGGGTGGGTTGGACTAGATGACCCACAAGGTCCCTCCCAGCTCTGTTATTATTCAGAAATTGTGGGAGCTTCATCCCTGGAGGCTTTCAAGAAGAGACTGGACTGGCCGCCTGTCAGAAATGGGGTAGGGCCCTCTGCATGGCGGGAGGTTGGGCTAGATGACCTCCAAGGTCCCTTCCAACTCTCTTATTCTGTTTCTTCCCCTCCTTCTCAACAAAAGGAAGGCTTGCCCTGCTTCGCACATCCGTCATTAACTTGCCTAGTTGCCCAGTTTGGGGACGTCAAAGTCTCAAGTTCAAAAAAAAAAAAAGGTCGTCCTCAGTTTACGACCGAAATGGATCCCCGACGTTTCCGCCACTAAGGGAGAGATTGACGAAGGGAAATTTTGCCTCGTTTTCTGACTTTCTGTGCCAAAGCTGGGAGGTGAAACCTGGCGGTGATTAAGTTAGGAGCACGGTCGTTAAATGAATCCGGCTTCCCGGTTGACGTCGCTTGTCAAGGGGAATCGTGGGACGCATCCCCCCCCCCCGGGACGCTGCGACCGTCATAAATATGGGTCGGTTGCCAAGGGTCTGAATTTTATTCCCGTGGCGGCGAGGATGCTGTAAGAGTGGGGGAAAAAACGATCACTTTTTTTCAGTGCTGTAACTTGTAACGGTCACTAAACGGTCGTAAGTTGAGGGCTCTCTGCATTTTGCAAACCTATGTTGCTCTGTAAGACGGGTGGACTTCAACTCCCAGAATTCCCCAGCCCGCTGCGCCTGGTCTGTCTTGTTTTCCTACCGTTTCCCGGAGGCTGAGAGATTGCAGAGAGAAGGATTATTAAGAGAGTAAGACGGGGTGTATATGGGAAAGGGAAGCATTGGGACCAAGGAATTCTGGGAGTTGAAGTCCACCCATCTTAACAGCTCCCAAGGTGTCAAAAACACAGGTGTCGAACAGGTGTAATGTGAGAACCGGCGGAGTGTCTAATCTGGACCTTCGGCTCTTGGGAAGACACCTGTCACTCAACCCATCCTCATATACGACTGCATGGTGATGTCACAAGCGATGATGTCATTGTTGGCCAAGATCTGCAACCACAATCCTCCAGGTGCCTTGCGTGCGTTTGTGTGTGTGTGGGTATGTGTGCGGTGTGTGCATGCCCGTATGTGTGTGATGTGAAGGACCCCCAAACCAAGGACCCTCCCATCCTGCTTCCCGCACCCCCTAACTGGGTTCTTGTGGTTGACCGCAGCCTTGTAGCTGCTAAACCATGGTTGGTGGCGTGTGTGAGCCCAGAACGATGGTTTCCGGAGTCGACAAGCACTCAGAACAATGCGGGGAAGCTGATCCCCGATTTTTGATCACCTGTGCAAGGACGGGAAAGCGGAACGAATAAATGCAGCCAGGCAGATCTGATTTCCTGACGAATCAAATACCGAGATGGATGGTCTGAATTGCAACCCGTCCCTTCTGAGCTGAGCAGCTGGTCCTCGTTTTACAACCGTTCACTCAGTGACCGGGTGATCGCAAGCACTGAAAGGGAGCCTTACGACCGTTATTCAAACTTATGGCCGTCGCAGCGTTCCCCAACGTGATTAAAATCCGCACGCTTGGCAACTGACTCATATTTATGACGGTTGCAGTGTCCCCAAGGGGTGGGGGGTGGGGAGTGTCACATGACCCCCTTTGGGGATCTTGTCCTCCTCTTCTCCTTCTTCCTCTTCTCTCCTCCTCCTCCTCTTCTTCCTCCTCTTCCTTTTCCTTCTCTTTCCTTCCACCTCTCTTTTTCCTCCTCCTCTTCTCCTTCCTCCTCCTCTCATCTTCCTCTTCTCTTCCTCCTCCTCTTTCTCTTCTTCCTCTTCCTCCTCTCCTTTTCCTCTCTCTTTCTCCTTCCTCCTCTTCTTCCCTTCTTCCTCCTCTTCTTCCACTTCCACCTTCTCTTTGTCCTCCTCTTTCTCTTCTTCCTCCTCTTCCTTTTCCTTCTCTTCCATTTCCACCTTCTCTTTTTCCTCCTCTTCTTCTCCTTCCTCCTCCTCTCCTCTTCCTCTTCTCTTCCTCCTCCTCTTTCTCTTCCTCTTCCTTTTCCTCCTCCTCTTCTTTCTCCTTCTTCTCTTCTTCCACTTCCACCTTCTCTTTGTCCTCCTCTTCTCCTTCCTCCTCCTCTTCTTCTCTTCCTCTTCTCTTCCTCCTACTCTTTCTCTTCTTCCTCCTCTTCCTTTTCCTTCTCTTCCATTTCCACCTTCTCTTTTTCCTCCTCCTCCTTCCTCCTCCTCTCCTCCTCCTCCTCCTCTTCTCTTCCTCCTCCTCTTTCTCTTCTTCCTCTTCTTCCTCTTCCTTTTCCTCCTCCTCTTATTTCTCATTTTTCCTCCTCTTCCGCTTCCACCTTCTCTTTTTCCTCCTCCTCTTCTCCTTCCTCCCCCTCTTCTTCTCTTCCTCTTCTCTTCCTCCACCTCTTTCTCCTCTTCCTTTTCCTTCTTTTCCCTCCGCTTCCTGTACCACTTCCACCTTCTCTTTCTCCTCCTCTTCCTCTTCCTCCCTTTTCCTCTTCCGTGAAAGAAGCCAGATTCGCCTAACGACCGTGTTGCTAACCTAACAAGGGCAGTGATTCACTTAATGATGGCCGTAAAATGAGGTCCCCTCAAAAGGTGCGATTTGGACAGAGGCATCCTCTCCCCCCCTCTTTCCCCACTCTCATTAATGCTTTTTAAAAATTGACATCCTATTCCCGGTCCGACTCCTAAGAAAAACATAAAACGAGCATCCGTTGAACGGGTGAAATCTGTCTTTGGGGGAAACCGACATCATTCCTTCCCCCCCCCCCTGAACCCTGGCCCGGGGAAGCCATGGGACTTGTAGTCCAGCTTCCGGCGAGTCCACTCATCCCATAAAAAGGGGAGCAGGCAGACTGCTTGCTGAGACGTCACAAATCCAGAGAAATGCACTGTAAGTGTATTTTTATTTCTCGGGCTCTCAAGCAGGAATTTGCAGCCTCAGCGAGTTTTAGGATTTATGGACTTCCACTCCCAGAATTCCCCAGCCAGCATCTCAGAAAGCATCCTGCCTGGGGAATTCTGGGAGTGGAAGTCCGCTTGTCTTAAAGCCTACTGGCTGGGGAATTCTGGGAGAGGAAGTCCACCCCTCTTAAAGCAGGCTGGCTGGGGAATTCTGGGACTTGAAGTCCTGACTTCTTAAAGCATCCTGCCTAGGGAATTCTGGGAGTGGAAGTCCTGACTTCTTAAAGCATCCTGCCTAGGGAATTCTGGGAGTGGAAGTCCTGACTTCTTAAAGCATCCTGCCTAGGGAATTCTGGGAGTGGAAGTCCTGACTTCTTAAAGCATCCTGCCTAGGGAATTCTGGGAGTGGAAGTCCTGACTTCTTAAAGCATCCTGCCTAGGGAATTCTGGGAGTGGAAGTCCTGACTTCTTGAAGCATCCTGCCTGGGGAATTCTGGGAGTGGAAGTCCTGACTTCTTAAAGCATCCTGCCTAGGGAATTCTGGGAATTGGAGTCCTGACTTCTTAAAGCATCCTGCCTAGGGAATTCTGGGAATTGGAGTCCTGACTTCTTAAAGCACCCTGCCTAGGGAATTCTGGGAGTGGAAGTCCTGACTTCTTAAAGCATCCTGCCTAGGGAATTCTGGGAATTGGAGTCCTGACTTCTTAAAGCATCCTGCCTAGGGAATTCTGGGAATTGGAGTCCTGACTTCTTAAAGCATCCTGCCTAGGGAATTCTGGGAGTGGAAGTCCTGACTTCTTGAAGCATGTTGGCGGAGGAATTCTGGGAGAGGAAGTTCGCCCCCTCTTAAAGCAGGCTGGCTGGGGAATTCTGGGACTTGAAGTCCATACCTTACAGTTGCTAAGGTTGAGGAAAGGAGATCTAAAGGGAGCAATTGACCAGGGAATAGAATAAAGCTGGAAGGGACCATGGGAGGTCTTCTAGTCCAGCCCCCCTGCTCAAGCAGGAGAACATAGAGTTGACCGTCTCAGACAAGGGACTGCCCAGACCCTCCTCAAAGACCTCCAGGGATGGGACGATTTCTGGGAAGAGAGAGAGGCAGAGTCCTAGAGAGGCTCTGCTGTCTTGCGGGTTTAATTTCATTTTCCTTTTGACCCTCCAGATGGATGGACGGATGCCAATTTGGGCATGTGGGTCAGCCCTGGGCTTTTTCTAGAGTGGCATTGGCCTTGATCCCAAAATCAGTGGGTCTGTGGGAAGGAACGTGGCACCTTCTGGGCCTCCTTCGAAGCAGGCTGAGGATAGCAGTAGACTTATATACCGCTTCATAGGGCTTTCAGCCCTCTCTAAGCGGTTTACAGAGAGTCAGCATATTGCCCCCAACAATCTGGGTCCTCATTTTACCCACCTCAGAAGGATGGAAGGCTGAGTCAACCCTGAGCCGGTGAGATTTGAACCGCTGACCTGCTGATCTAGCAGTAGCCTGCAGTGCTGCATTTAACCACTGCGCCACCTTGGCTCTAGGAGCATGCAACTCCCCCCCACCCTTGGTGGCCTAGATGGAGGGTGCTCCTGGGAGCCTTGGCCAGCGCCTGGCACACTTGGCCGCCCGTGGGATGCCAACCAAGCCAGACCCGGTGATGCCAATACCATTGTGTTGAGGAAGAGAAAAATCCAGAGTTTCTCAGCCGTTGCAGAGCGCTGGTTTTCAGAGTATTCAAGGCACTAGTCCATAGTGGCCCCAGATCAGGGGTGGGTTCCTCCCGGTTCGCACCGGTTCGCACGAACCGGATCGTCGGTGAACCCAGATGCAGTCCCTGACATGCCATTCTTCATTTAGTGGGGGGAAAATGACTTACAACCGATCCTCACTCTTACGACCATCATAGCGTGGGTCCCCTCCCAGTTCATTTAGTGGAAAAAAAATGACTTACAACCGATCCTCACTCTTACGACCATCATAGCGTGGGTGCCCCCCAGTTCATTTAGTGGGAAAAAATGACTTACAACCGATCCTCACTCTTACGACCATCATAGCGTGGGTCCCCCCCTCCCAGTTGTGCGATCGCAACGCTTGATGGCTGACTCACATTTATGACGTTTTGTGGCAAACTGGGGTCGTGCGAAGCCCTTTGGCGAGCCACGTTAACAAACAGGCGACTAACAACCCCCGCCACGATTCATTTAACAACGGTGGCAAGAGAGGCCGTCCAACGAGGCCCAGCTCCCTTCACAATGGCCTCACGTAGCGGCAGAAATGTGGGGCTGCTTCACGGCCGTACGTTGAGGTCTACCTGTATCCATTGAACGACTGCGGTGATTCGCTTAGTAACGCTGGGGGGGGGAAAGGTCATAAAATCGGGCAGGGCTCCCTTAACAGCCGTCTTGTTTTGCAACGGAAACTCTGATCTCAGTGCTGGTTGTTAAGTCAAGGACCTTGGGGAGATGGAATCACTCAGAGGTGGTTTGCTGCTGATGTCATCGGCAGGCGGGAAAAGTCGTGATTTCATTAGTCAAAAGAAATATAAATCCCGCCATCTTGTGTGTGTAATGACGGGAAGAATGGGGGGGGGGGTTGCCGTCACTTTCCCCTCCGCCACAGACCCATACAACTCAGCCGGACCCCCTCCCCCAGAAGTCCTAACGGGACCCCTGGAACCTGGGAAGGTCTCCCCACCCCAGGGATGGCTTTGAGTCCCCTTTCTCAGTTGGGTTGTGTATTTGTTGTGATACAGAGATGCAGAATTGCAAGGAGAGCATCCATTGGCCATTGTGATACAATGGGTGGCGGGGGATAAGGTTTCGATGGGATTAGGAAGGGTTAAATTTCCAAACTTGGCGCTTCAAGAGGGGCCGAACTCCCAGAATTCCCCAGCCTGCTGGGCCTAATTGTTGTTGTTTTTCCTACCATTTCTTGGAGCGGAGAGATTGCAGAGAAAGGGATTGTAAGAGAGTAAGCAAGCCACAACCGGTATTCATATCAAATGGGATGCATTGGTGACGAGGAATTCTGGGAGTTGAAGGCACATTCCCTGCCTTGTTAAACCAAATCTCCCAGCTATCCCTGCCAGCCTGACCCTGAAGGATGCTGGGAGTTGTAGTGCAGAGAGCTGGTCAGGTTTGAAGTCGATAGAAAAACAGGCGGCATTCATCCCTTCCATTTTTGAGCCTGCTGACGGGAGGGGATTATGAGTGTTGAAATCCTGCCCGTTGGGTGGGTGGGTGGGGGGGAAGGTTCTTCTCTTCGGTAGGCCTTGCAAAGTTCTCTAGATGGGTTGGTAGGCCGGCTTAGTGGGGCAGGTTGTGGTCCTGAATACGGTGATAATGGTTGATGAGACTTTGAGGACCATGGTTGATGTGGATAAACCTTGGATGACCATGGTTGATGTGTTTGAGCCTTGGATAATCATGGTTGATGTGTGTGAGTCTTGGGTGACTGTGGGTGATGGGTTTGAGCCTTTAATAATTGTGGTTGATGTGTTTGAGCCTTCAATGATCATGGTTGATGTGTTTGAGCCTTTGATGACCATGGTTGATGTGTTTGAGCTTTGGGTGATCATGGTTGATGTGTTTGAGCCTTCGATGACCGTGGTTGATGTGTGTGAGCCGTTAATAATTGAGGTTGATGTGTTTAAGCCATCGATGACCACGGTTGATGTGTTTGAGCCTTTGATGACGGTGGTTGATGTGTGTGAGCCGTTAATAATTGTGGTTGATGTGTTTAAGCCATCGATGACCATGGTTGATGTGTTTGAGCCTTTGATGACCATGGGTGATGTGTTTGAACTTTGGGTGATCATAGTTGATATGTGTAAGCCTTTAATAATTGTGGTTGATGTGTTTGAGCCTCCAATAGCAATAGTAATAGCAGTAGACTTATATACCGCTTCATAGGCCTTTCAGGCCTCTCTAAGCGGTTTACAGAGAGTCAGCATATTGCCCCCAACAATCTGGGTCCTCATTTTACCCACCTCGGAAGGATGGAAGGCTGAGTCAACCCTGAGCCGGTGAGATTTGAACCGCTGACCTGCTGATCTAGCAGTATCCTGCAGTGCTGCATTTAACCACTGCGCCACCTTGGCTCCAATGACCATGGTTGGTGTGTTTGAGCTTTGGATGACTGTGGTTGATGTGTTTGAGCCTTCAATGATCATGGTTGGTGTGTTTGAGCCATCGATGACCATGGTTGATGTGTTTGAGCTTTGGGTGATCATGGTTGATTTGTGTGAGCCTTTAATAATTGTGGTTGATGTGTTTGAACCTTTGATGACCATGGTAGATGTGTTTGAGCCTTGGATAACTGTGGTTGATGTGTTGGAGCCTTGGATGACCTTAAATGATGTGTCTGAACCTTTGATGACCATGGTTGATTTGTGTGAGCCTTTAATAATTGTGGTTGGTGTGCTTGAACTTTGGTTGACCATGGTTGATGTGTTTGAGCCTTGGATGACTGTGATTGATGTGTTTGAGCCTTTGATGATCGTGGTTGATGTGTTTGAGCTTTGGGTGATCATGGTTGATGTGTGTGAGCCTTTAATAATTGCGGTTGATGTGTTTGAGTGTTGGGTGATCATGGTTGATGTGGGTGAACCTTGGATGGCCATGTTTGATGTGTTTGAGCCTTTGATGACCATGGTTGATGTGTTTGAGCCTTTGATGACCATGGTTGATGTGTTTGAGCCTTTGATGATCGTGGTTGATGTGCTTGAGCTTTGGGTGATCATGGTTGATGTGTTTGAGCCTTTGATGATCGTGGTTGATGTGCTTGAGCTTTGGGTGATCATGGTTGATGTGTTTGAGCCTTGGATGACCGTGATTGATGTGTTTGAGCCTTCGATAACCATGGTTGATATGTTTGAGCTTTGGGTGATCATGGTTGATGTGTGTGAGTGTTGGGTGAGTGTGGTTGATGTGTTTGAGCCTTCGATGACCGTAATTGATGTGTTTGAGCCTTTGATGACCATGGCTGATGTGCTTGAGCTTTGAATGACCATGGTTGATGTGTGTGAGCCTTTAATAATTGTGGTTGATGTGTTTGAGCGTTGGGTGACCATGATTGATGTTTGTGTGAATCTCAGAAGCCCACGAGTGATGCCTCAGTGAATCTTGAGTGACCACGGATGACGCCCGTGTGGTTCTTTTAAGGCCATGCATGGCTGTCGTGTGAACTTCGGAAGATCATAGATGATACGTTGTGGGAATCTTTGTACTCCATGGAGGACGCATCTTAGGAGAGCATGGATGGCGTGTGTCTCTATATCTCCTCTGTCCTCCCTCCTTCCCCTTTCCTCTTAATTTTGCTCCATCCACTGACTCCCCCCCTCCCCACGAAGACCCAGGTGTGGATCGCTACGCCTCCCCCCCCCCCGTAATTCCTTGGCCACCCAGGCGTTGTGGGGAGGGCCATGTGGGGTTCTGCCCCCCCCTCCTACACCCCTCCCCCTCTCTGGGCCTTTTGGATTCTCCCAGACACAATTTGGTACTAATTACATGTTCCTGATTCTAATTGCCACATTGTGAATGATAAACAAAAAAACTCCAATTTTATTTAATTAAAGACCTGGGAAAATTCACCAGGGAGGAATTGGAGACGGTGGAGGAGACGGGGCTGGGAGAGAAGGCCACGGCCCTCCGCCGAGGAAGAGGAGGAGGAGGCCGGTCCGACTGGGGTGCTGACGCTAACCGGGACCCCTGTCCTTCCGTGGGTCTGGGCCCTCCAGTCGGCGGGGTGGTCCTCAATTAACATCCATTCCTCACTCTATATGGAGCCCGAGCCTCTCCGTAAAACGTTCCTTTAGCACCCGTTCAAAGTTACGGCAGTTTTTTCTGGGGGGGAAACAACTTATGACCGGTCCTCACACTTACGACTGTTGTAAGTGTGAACATTTAGGTGCTTGGCAAACCGGCGTGCGTTCAAGAACGGTTGCAGCGTCCCTCGGGGGGGGGTTCACATGATCCCCCAAGTGGGACCTTCCCTGCCGGCTTCCGACGAAGCCAGATTCGCTTAATGACTGTGACTCACTTAACGTCCGTAGCGATTTGGTTTTTTTTAGAAAACGGTCGCCCTATGGGGCCAAATTCCCTCGCTTAGCAACGGAAATCGGCGGCTCCGTGGTGGTCGTTAAGGCGAGAACTCCCTGTGCCGCACAATTCGTTTCACAGTTAAGGCGAGCCGCTTAACAACGGGGTCAATAAAGAGCATAACACCAAGCGTGGCTCGCTTAACAACGGCCATTGCGGTCGTAGCTTGGGGACCGCCTGTGCCCTTTTCTGGAGGCTGGTATGTCACTCAGTGAGCCGTCCTTGACTTACAGCCATTTGATTAGTGACCGAAGTTACAACGGCACTGAAGGAACCGTTTTTCACACTTATGACCACTGCTGCATCCCCACGGTCGTCGGATCAAAACGCTTGGCAACTGACTCGAATTTACGATGGTCCCAGGGCCCCCATGATCCTCTTTTTACGACCATCCGCTGAGCAATGTGAAAGGGGAAGCCGGGTTAATTTAACGACCATGTGACTCACTTAACAACTGCAGGGATTCCCTTAACCACCGTGGCAGGCCAGGCCGTAAGACGATTCACGATTCACTGAAGAACTGTTCTTGCTTAGCGATAGGAATTTGTGGGGGGCATTGTGGTCGTAAGTCGAGGACTCCCTGTATAAGCCAGGAGCCCCATGGGTTGGTCTTAACTGTGAGACACCTGGACAGCTCCATTGTCCTTCTAGGTGACATCTCCACATCCAGAGATCCCATCTTGGTGTCTTTAGGGCAGTAGAAGAAGCCACTTGGACATCTTGAGATCTTCAGATCTTCTCCTGGGATGTCCCCATAGAATGAAGACCGATGTGGAGGGCACCCTTCCCCAACCCAGGATGAGTTATGGGGTCTCCTTGGATTGGAGAACCCATAACTCCTGATCTCCTCCCTCTTCTTCTTGAGGGATCTCCTGGAATGCTTTGGGGTGGGCCTTGAGTGCGTTGGTGAAGGTTGAGGGATCCACCCTGAGGTGTATTGCTCCACATTGTGGCCCGATTGGTGGCGTACGCTTGGGTTCCTCCTGAAGGCATGGCCCTTCCCTCTTCTCCCTTGGAACTGGAACCCCCGTGAGATGCTGGTCTGCATCTCCATCTTCAACATCTTCTGGGAAGTCCACCATGAGAACTTGGCTTGCCCGTTAAGCCCTCCTCACCCCGGTCTGTTTCCCGAAATGAGATTTGGGGTTGGGTGACTTGGTGGTGGTGGGGGGATGAGTCTCAACAGGTCTCATGAAGGGAAAGGGGACCTCTTCAGCAGAGATGGAGAGATGAAGTTCTCCTGTTGGGGTCCTCCTGCCTCTAACTGCTGCCTTTTCTCTTGTTACTTCTGCTTGACCCACAACTTCCCTTCTCTCTCTCTCTCCCCCCTCCCTGAACTTCTAGGTGCCTCTCTCGGAACCCCCCCCCCAGCTGGCGGTTGTGGTGCTCCACCATGGAACGCAACAGATGTCCTACCTTCACCAGAACTTTGTTGGAGTTCTCCTCCTAGGACGGTTTGGGTTTTTTCGACTTCTGGGCTTGTCCGGCCTCCTTCCTCTTCCTCCTCCTCCTCTTCCTCTTCTGCTGGCACTGCTTCTGACTCTTTCTCCCCCCTCCCCCCCACTTGTGAAGGACCTCCAAGTTGGCATCTTCAACCTGGCCACCATGTTCCTCTCGTCTCCCAGCTGCGTCCGCCGGATGTTGAACGTCCGGCCGGGTTCCGCCCTCCTCTTCTGGCTCTTGGGGCTGGCCCTGCGCCCGTTGCCCATCTCGGGGCAGAAGCCCGAGGATAAATACCCCGTGGTGCCCACCAATTACGGCAAGCTGCGTGGCATCAAGAAAGGGCTGAACAACGAGATCTTGGGGCCGGTGGTGCAGTACCTGGGCGTCCCCTACGCCACGCCGCCCGTCGGCGAGCGCCGTTTCCAGCCGCCCGAGGCCCCCGCCTCCTGGTCCGAGGTGCGCAATGCCACGGCGTTCGCCCCAGTGTGCCCGCAGAATATCCACGGCATGCTGCCCGCCATCATGCTGCCCGTCTGGTTCACCGACAATCTGGAAATCGTGGCGAATTACGTCCAGAATCAGAGCGAAGATTGCTTGTACCTCAACGTCTATGTGCCCATGGAAGATGGTAAGCAGCGGGCACAGGGTGGGCATAGGGGGGGGATTTTTTGGGGGGGTGGGGGCTGTCTTTAGGACCCTTCTCGGTCCCGGAGGGGGGGGGTCTTCCCTACCCAAGGCCCCCACCCCTCTTTTTTCTCTCGATTCTTTCCTCACTTGGATTGTCCCACTCCACACAGTGCCAACTTCACCCCTTCTTCTTCGCCCAAGGTGTGCCCGCCTCGTTTTTCTTGGGGAGGGGGGAAGGTTTCTTCCAGCAAGCAAATGAAGCCCCCTTTTCTTGGGGGGGGGAGGCCTCTCCAGCTGGAAAAGGAGGGTGTCTCTTTGAGGGGCCAGGGGGAGGGGGTACCCCCCCAAAAGGCAGGCGGTCTCGTCCTTTGGGATATGCGGGGGATGTGGATGGGGACCCCCTCCTCAAAAGCTCAGCTTGGCCAGTATGGGTTCATTTGGGACCCCTCCTCTCCTTTCTTTCAGCCTCCCGGCTCCTAAAACCTGTGGATTTTACAGGCAGTCTAGCAACTGTCCGTTTAGCGACGGTTCGAAGTGACGACGGCCCTGAGAAATGCCACCCTTTTAAGACCCTTCCTCACACTTCCGACTGTCGTAGCGTCCCAAACGCGGTCTTCGTGTCACGCCATCCCCGATCTTTTCCGATAAGCAAAGTCAAGTGAGGGGGGGGGAGTTGGATTCGCTTAATGGCCGTGGGATACGGTGTTCACTTAACCAACCGCAGCGATTCACTTAGCCACGGTGGCCGGAAGGTGGTCGTAAAACGGGGCGAAACCGGCTTTTTTTAAAAAAAGGTTTTCGCTTGAGCTGCAGAAGCGTTGGGGCTCCGTCGCGGCCGTAAGTCGAGGACTCTCCGGAACAGGAAATCCTTGACTTACGACCCTTCGAGCGCTCCCAAAAAAGTAAGTCCTCGGACTTACAACCGTCCCGGCGTCCTATGGTCACGAGAACAAAATATGAGGAGGGTGGCTTGGCAACTGGGGGTTTGTGGGTGGGGGTCTTTCTCAAAGAGTTACGACAGAATTCCCGTCACTAAGCGAGGTGAGGTAAAAGAGAGGGGGTGAGAGGTGCCAGTTGGGAAGGGAACGGCTTCAAACGGTCGCTGAGCGAATGGTCATAAGTCGAGGACCACCTGAAGACAAGCGAATGGCCCAGTTGGAGCCCATAACTGTCTTTACTTCTTCCCTCCTCCTCTTCCTCCTCCCTTTGCTCCTCCTTTCTAAAGCTCCTGATTTTACCCTCCCCCTCTCCTAGTCCTCGACTTACGACACAAGGGGAACCCGAATATCCATGGCCAAACCAGTCGCTAAACGAGTTCCACCCGATTCTACCACCTTTCTTTGAGTTTTTTTTGCCCTGGTCGTTAAATGAATCAAGCCTCTCCCCCCCTTTTTTTTGGGGGGGGGAATAACAGAGCTGTTAAGTAACCCCCCACGGTCGTTAAGTGAATCCGGCTACCTTCATGGACGCTGCTGGTCAGAAGATCGCCAAAGGGGATCGCGCGACCCTGGGGACACTACGACCGTCATAACTACGAGTCATCCGGATTTTGATCACATGACCATGGGGATGCGGCGACAGTCGCTAAGTGTGAAAAATGGTTCTTCGGTCACTTTTTTTCATAACTTGGAGCGGTCGCTAAACAAACGGTCATAAGTCGAGGACTGGCTGTATTCATTTCTTTCTCATTTGGGGAGCCCCCCACTTAATTAGGCAGCTGCTCCCCTATTTCCTGCCCCCTTTTTTTCCGAGCCCCCGAATGTCTCCCATCCACCGATTCTGCCACCCTGGTGCCGGTTTCGGATCTCGCTACGCCAACCTGGCTGCGGGCCAAGCTTCCTGCCCAGCGCCAATGCCAGTCCGCCTCTCTCTCTGCATGGGGGTGGGCTTCCTCTCCCGAAACGGGCGGTGAGTGGGGGGTCTCCTCCATCCCAGGGACAGAAATGCTGGCTAGGAAACCCCCTCCCCACCTTCTAAAATACAAATACAATGGCAGAGAAGTTGGAAGGGACCTCGGAGGTCCTCTAGTCCAACCCCCTGCCGAGGCCGGAAACCCTACCTTATTATCATGATATTTCTTTTATTCATTAAACATGAAACAGAATCAACGCTTGAAAATGGATCACAAATACCATTGAATTATTATTATTATTATTGCAGTTAGTTCTCGACTTACGACCGCAACAGAGCCCAGCGACTCCGTTGCTAAGCGAGGCTAAGCTGAGCTCCGCCCCATTTTACCACCTTTCCTCGCCACCCCCGGGAAGGGAATCCCCGCAGTTTGTAAAGGAGCCACGCGGGCGTTAAATGGAACCACGGTGACGGTAGCAAAAGGGGGGGGGATCGCCCAAACACTTCCCCCCCCAACTCCCCGGGACGCGGCGACCGTCGTAAACACGAGTCGTCTGAGTTTCGATCCCGTGACCAACGGAGATGGGCTGTTAAAAGTCCTTAAATCACTCCCCCCCCTTCCTCCACTATCCATCGTCCCTTTGGGATGGTCGCTAAAGAGGACCGTTGTACGTCGAGGACTCCGGGGGGAGGAGGAAGTGGGTGGTGGTGAGCCCTCCCCTCCGGGGGGAGGGTGTTTTCCCCCCCCTCCCCAATTTCCCGGACTGCCACCCATCCCTTTGCGGTACTGCTAAGACAGGTTGCCGTGGCAACAGGGGGAAAATGGCATTTTAAAAAAATAGGGGAAATCGGGAAGAGGCAGCAAAAAACAGCCAGCGAGTCTCCCCCTTTTTTCCGTTGAGGGGGGTGAGGATGAGGATGGGGTGGGGGGGTGAGGACCCCTCCCCACAATATCTCCTCCCCCCCACTGCATCCTCCCCCTCTTCCCCCCCCTCTCCCCTCCTCCCCCTCTTTGCAGATTCCCATCCTTGATGCTGGTTGCAAGGAACAAAAATAACCCTCCATCAAAGGGGTGTGTGGGGAGTGGGGGGGGTTTTCCCTGATTGGGGAAGGGGGCAGCAGAGCTCTATATCCCCCCACCCGGGCATGGGGCAGTATGGAGGGGGGGTCTTAGGGGGTTAGGGAAGAGCTAGAGAGAGGGGAGGGGGCTGTTTCTGCTGATGGGAAGAAGGAGGAGGGCCGAGGAAGTTTAGACCAGGACAAATGGGTTTAATTTGGGGAATAAGGGGAGGGGGAGATCAGAGGCTTGGGCTCCGGATTCAGCCGCCCCCTCCCATCCTCACCCCCTCTTCCTTCTTTCTTTCCTCTCCATCCTCCCTTTCTTTTCGTTTCCTGTCCTGCTTTTCCTTCTCTCCTTCCTTCTTTCTTTCCTCCTCCTCAAACTCCTGTTCCTCTTCCTCCTCTCCTTCCTTCTTTCCTTCCTCCCCCCTCCTCATTCCTGCCCCTTCTTCCTTCCTCTCCACCCTCCTTTTCCTTCCTGTCCTCCTTTTTCTTCTCTTCCTCCTCCTCAAACTCCTGTTAGTCTTCCTCCTCTCCTTCCTTCCTTCTTTCCTTCCTCCTCCCCTTCCCCATCTTCCTCCTCCTCCTCTTCCATCCATCTCCTCTTTCTCCTCCTCCTCTTCTTTCTTCTCTTCTGTCCGCCTCCTCTTTCTTCTCCTCCTCTCCTTCCTTCCTTCTTTCCTTCCTCCTCCTCCCCTCCTCCTCTTCTTCCTTCCTTTCCTCCTCTTCCTCCTCCTTCCTTCCTTCCTCCTCTTTCTTTCTTTCTTTCTTTCTTTCTTTCTTTCTTTCTTTCTTTCTTCTTCCTCTTCTGTCCGCCTCCTCTTTCTCCTCCTCCTCTCCTTCCTTCTTTCCTTCCTCCTCCTCTCCTCCTCCTCCTCATCTTCCTCCCCCTCTTCCATCCACCTCCTCTTTTTCCTCCTCCTCTTCTTCCTTCCTCCTCTCCCATCTCCTCCTTTCTCCCCTCCCCATTCTCCTCTTCCTCCCCTTCCTCCTCTTCCTTCTTCTTTCCTTCCTCCTTCCCCTCTTCTTCTTCCCCTGTGTGCAGAAGGCAGGATGAAATATTTTTCTGGGGGGTCTTCCCCCCACCCTTTCCTTCTCCCTCCCCCTCCCCATTAATTCCTGCTTAGTCAAGTCAGGGGGAAAAAAGCACAGACACCCACTCCCCCCACCTCGCAACCCCCCCTCCCTCCCACGATGTGCCATTAAAGAAATCTTGTTTGTGGCTTAATCACAATTAGTTTGCATGTTCTCCCCCTAGAATTAAAAGCCAGGCCCTTCCCCGCCCCCAGATTCGGGGCAGGGGGGAGGGCTGGGGAAAGAGGAGTCGCAGCATAAATCTGCATAAATCTGCATAAATCTGCATGGGGATTAGCTTCCCTCCCCAGGGAAGAAGAGAGGCATTGTGGGGAGGGGGCTGCAGGTTACCAAGTATTTCTATGAAAAATAATCAATTGGGGGGGGGGGCTGGATAATTGGCAGATGAAGCCGGGCTCCCTAAAAGGAGGTTTTTCAGGGAGTCCTCGCCTTACAACCACAACCGAACCCAATATCCCATCGCCAAACAAGTGGGGGGGCTGCGCTCCCCGCAGTCGTTAAGCGAATCCCTGCGGTTGTTCAGCGAACCTGGCTTCCCCGTTGCTCGTCCGAAGGTTGCCGAAGGGGAATCGCGTGATGCTGAAGCCCGTCACAAATACGAGACTCAAACACGGTCGTAAGCGCGAGGAGAGTTTTTTCAATGCCCAGATGGTTATAAGTCGAGGGATTCTCGTACTCTATCCCCCCCCCACACACACCAAATTATAAGGAAGTGCCCCCCCTCCAGCTGCAACTTGCAAGAAAGGGATAAAAAACAGGTTTTTTTTGGATTCGCTGTGTTTTCCGTGGCTTTTAAATAAAATAAAAGCAGGATAAATCCAATTTTTTTGCCCAGCTGTGCACAGCAGATCCCTTGAATGGGCCTTCTGGGGACCCCCTCCCTCCACGGACATCTTCGAATGAGGAGGGGCGGTCCAGCACATCTGGAAAGGATAGAAGTTGAAGGCCAGCAGGATAGAGTGGAGCCCTGTCCCAATCGGAGCACCCTGGGAATTATAGTTCGGGAAGGAAAAACAGCGAGAAAGACTCCGATTCCCAGGATTTGTGGGGGCAGGAGGGGTTGCAGGCGACAGGAACAGTAGGACAGTTGGAAAAGATGAGTGGGGAGTCCTGGGGGGGGGCTCAGGAGCTGGTCCCCACCCTGAAGGGTCTCTCTTGCGCCTTGTTCTGCTTTTCCCCCCCTTCTTCCCTCTCACTCGCTTCTTGCTTTAAGGCCAGCGAGGGATATCCTGTCTTCATCCTATCCCCATTTAAGGGGTGGGGGAGAAAGGAAGGGGACCCTTTCCCCCAACTCGGCCAACGGAGCCGGGGGGGGAGAATTCGAACCCTTCACCACGTAGCCAACGGAGCTGGGGGAAGGGGGGAAATTCTCCCCCTCCCCCTCCACGATATCCCCCACTGTCAGCATCCCAAATCAGAGGCAAAGGATTGCTCACAGTTCCCAATTTATGAAGAGAGCCATTGATTGATTGATTGATTGATTGATTGATTGATTACATTTATATGCCGCCCTTTCCCCCCCGAAGGGGACTCAGGGCGGCTCACAATTCAATCAGGGAAGGGGGGTACAAACAGGGGGATAAAAAGACAAGACATAACAATAAAAAATTTGCCATGTTGGCACATCTGGGGAAACCCAAAATCTGAAAGCTTCCTGGTTTTCCCACCCACCCAGTTGAAAGTTTATGATCTTGCCCCCCCACCCACCCACAATAGCAATCGCAGTTAGACTTATATACTGCTTCATAGGGCTTTCAGCCCTCTCTAAGCGGTTTACAGAGCCAGCATATCGCCCCCAACAATCCGGGTCCTCATTTCACCCACCTCGGAAGGATGGAAGGCTGAGTCAACCCTGAGCTGGTGGGATTTGAACAGCCGAACTGCAGATAGCAGTCAGCTGAAGTGGCCTGCAGTACTGCACTCTACCCACTGCGCCACAAGTCCATCCCATGGTCCAGTCTCTCACTGCCCTGCTGGCAGTTTCTACCCATCCAGTTCCGGCCAGGTGCAGAGGTGCAAAGAATAAAAGATGACCTTGGTTTTCTAGAAAGGATGTTGTTATGGCTGCCTCGCGTCTAACTCCGTACAATCCCATTTCCCCACCATAAGAAAATGCATCGTAGAAGAATAGAAAATGTCTGCAGGCCTGGCACTCTGGGCCATCCAGACGTGCCCCTCGCTGGCTCCCGCCTCGGCCTGCCTTTCCTATCCCGGTAGGTGGTAGTACCCATCCTCCACTGCCCTCCACTGGCTGGAGAAGAGAGCAGCTCGAAGTCTTTGAAACGGGGGATGACCAGCCCTGTTGGAAGAGCGGAGGGCCACTACCTCTTGCCTCTGGACTGGTGGGTGGAGGACCCCCTCCCCAGAAAAGAGAGACGCAAATTGTGGGTGTGTATTTGTGCATCATTCCACACACACACCTCAGTTTCCCCTTAATTTGGATGGGGTGTTTTTTTGTGGGGTGGGGGCTGAGGGTTGAGACAGAGATGGCGAACTTTGTAGAAGCTTCTCCCAAGTTTGAAGAGGACTACATAAACCACCCCAGTCCCATCTTTCCGGGAGGGGGGGCCTTCCGTGCTTACTCCCTTCCGCAATTTTGAGTTGCCTCTCGGTTGTTTTGACTCCTGCCCCCCCACCCCACTGTTTCCTATGTCCTTGGCTTGGTACCCCCGATAATCCAGATTTTTCCTCTTAAGCCAGGGGTGTCCAAACTTGGGAACTTTAAGACTTTAATTCCCCAGGTGTGGGGAATTCTGGGAGTTGAAGTCCACAAGTCTTTAAAAGTTCCCAAAGTTTGGACATCCCTGCTTGTCCCAGATTGTCTCCTCCTTTCCATTAAACCTTGGGTCTTCCCCCCCTCCCCCAGCATCCTCCTGGTTAATTTGAGTGGGGGGTCCCCAAACGTGGCCACTTTAAAGACTTGTGGACGTCAACTCCCAGAATCCCCCAGTCGGCAAGGGTTTTACCAGAATTCAGCATAGATAGAAGATAAGAACAATTGTGGTTAGACAATTTTGAAATCGCTTAATAGATGGTGGGAATGCAGTAGAGGTAATATATCTTGAAGTCAGGGAAGTGGGGAGGGGGGGAAGTACCGGTGGGGGGAATTCTGGGAGTTGAAGTCCACAGGTCTTCAAATGGTTGTGTTGATGTATAGAATCTAATAGATCACTAGGAATTGGCATCCTTTGGCCCTGTTTTTCCTGGATTGTTTTAATTAACTTTATATCAGGGTCTACTTACAATCATGGCTACTTTTAAGGCTTGTGGACTTCGACTCCCAGAATCCCCAGCCGGCAAAGGTTTTACCAAAATTCAGCATGGATAGAGGACAAGAAGCTAGCTAGACTATCGCATTTTTTGAAAACACTTAATAGATGGTGGGGATGCGTGAGATGTAATATATCTTTAAGTCAGGGAAGTAAGGGGGGGGAGAAGTACCGGCTGGGGAATTCTGGGAGTTGAAGTCCACAGGTCTTAAAGTGGCCAAGTTTGGAGACCTCTGGGTTAAATCATCTGGAGTGTTTCTCAACCTTGGCAACTTGAAGATGTCTGGACTTCAACTCCCAGAATTACCCAGACAGCTTCCCCAGATAGATAGATAGATAGATAGATAGATAGATAGATAGATAGATAGATAGATAGATAGATAGATAGATAGATAGATAGATAGATAGATAGAGATAGATAGATAGATAGATAGATAGATAGATAGATAGAGATAGATAGATAGATAGATAGATAGATGTTAGATAGATAGATAAAGTTAGATAGACAGATGTTAGATAGATAGATAGATAGATAGATAGATAGATAGATAGATAGATAGATAGATAGATAGATATAGATATATGTTAGATAGATTAGATAGATAGATAGATATAGATAGATAGATAGATACGAGAGAGGGAGATAGATAGATAGATAGATAGATAGATAGATAGATAGATAGATAGATGATATATAGATGGATGATGGATAGAGATAAATTAGATAGATGATAGATAGATAGATAGATAGATAGATAGATAGATAGATAGATAGATAGATTAGAGATAGATAGATAGATAGATAGATAGATAGAGATAGATAGATAGATGATAGATAGATAGATAGATAGATAGATAGATAGATAGATAGATAGATAGATAGATAGATAGATAGATAGACTATCTATCTATCTATCTATCAATTCTGGGAGTTGAAGTCCAGACATCTTCAAGTTGCCAAGGTTGAGAAACACTGTAATGTTTCCACCCCATTTGAACGTCTACCTGTCCACCTCTTGTGAAATGCACAGCTGGGGGAGTGTGGGGGGGGGGGCGGAAGAGAGGTAGGATTGGAACTCGGGATCCAGGCCCTCATTTCCCACTCTCCGGGAGGGGTGTGTGTCTCCAAATGAGGCAAGAAAATATATTTCTGTCCATTCCCCCCACCCCGAATTTAACCTTTCCGCAACCCCCCACCCACCCACCCCTATTTGCTTCCTCTCTAACCAACTTTTCATTTCACAGCTTCTTGTGTTTCTGTTGTTGTATTATTATTTTTTCCGATGGGGAAAATAAAAGTGAACTAAATGGCTCTCTCTCGCACACACTTGTGATACGGAATTCCCGGAAAAAACGAAACGAACGAATGAACGAAACAACCCCCCCCCAAAAAAAACCGCCCTAAAAATTGTTTGTATTTTGCTAAAAGACGAAAAAAAATTATATATATGGTTTTTTTCCCCCTTTTTGGTGCACCGAAAAAATAATTAAAAAAAACCGATTTCTTTTTTTTTTCTTGATCTTTCTCTCTCTTTTTTTTCCCCCTGTCCCATTTTTCTTTTTCTTCTTTTTTCTTGTCCGTAGGTCCGCTCACAAAAAAGCGCGAGGAAGCGTCAGCTAACAATCCCTCTCCAGACGAAGGTATTTTTTCCTGCATGTTTCACAATCTTGCCTTTTTCTTTTTATATAAAAACAAAAATTTTCCTTTTTCGTTTTTTGGTTTTTAACTTCTTCTTCTTCTTTTTTTTTTAAATAAAAACCAGAACAAATGAAATATATATATATATATATATATACACATACACGTACCGTATGAATTTTGGCCAATTCCACTCCCATTTTTTTTCTCTCTCTCCCTTTTTTTGGTCTTCTCTTCGAACTTAAAAAAAAACTTCCCTTCTTGTTTTGCAAAAAAAAAACCCGTTTTCACCAGTTTCATTTCCCTCCTTTCTTTAAAAGCTTCCCCCCCTTTTTTTTTTCTATCTCCCCATTTTTTGGGAAGGGGAAAAAAAATTGCCTTTATCTAAAATAAAAGAATAGGCAGAGAGGCGTAAGAGGTATTTTTTGCTAAAAGATAAAAAAAGACAAGTGCTTTAGCTGTGTGTGGGAATGTGTACAGGCAGTCCTCGGTTTAACGACTGCAATCGAGCCCGAGGTTTTGGCGGCTGACGGTTGTTAAGTGAGTTTTGCCTCATTGGATGACTTTTCTCGCCTCTTGTCATTAAGTGAAGCACTGCAGTTGTTAAGTTAGCTGCCGGTTCTTAAGTGAATCTGGCTCCCCCCCCCCCGTTGACTTTGGACGCTGCAACAGTCATAAATACGAGCCACTTTGCCAAGCGTCTGAATTTTGATCCTGGCCATGGAGAATGCGGTGACGGTCGTTACGTGTGAAAGATGGTCATAAGTCACGTTTCTTGAGGGCCGTTGTAACTTTGAACGGTCCACTAAACCAACTGTTGTAAGTTGGTTATCCATCTATATGGCTTGGTGGTCATCCTTAACTTACAGCCATCCATTTAGCGACCATTTGAAGCTATAATGAAAAAAATGGGGACCCTCATATTGACCGATTATTAGATTAGTTTGCCGTATCTCTGTGGTCATGTGGTCCCAGGTTGATTGTTGGCAACTGGCGTGTACTTACGACGGTCGTAGCATCCCGAGGTCACGCGATTCGCCCTTTGGACGTCTTCCCAAGCGAAATCCAGCGGGGGGAGGGAAACAAGATTCGCTTAATAACCCCGTGGTTCGCTCAGCGACCCCCAACAAGAACAGGTCGCAAAAATGAGGTGCGACTCACTTAACGACCTCCTCCGGGAGGAAAGACGGAGGTCCCGCTCACCGTCGGGGTCGTAAGTCGAGGACCGCCGGTTAAGCCAGGAGGTGAAATACCCTTTCAGCCTGAATTGTCCTGTTTTGTAGTCTGTAGTCGGTTCTATATAGGAAAGAAGGGGGTTGATCTGCCCACGGCACCCCACCAAAGTTGGGGGTCCGGTGGTGGTTGTCGGAAGCTGGGGCAGCCGGTTCGTTCAGGGGCGCGCCGTGCGTGTTCGTGTGCATGCTACTACGGTTCGGCCGAACCGGTAAGAACCCCCCCCCAAAAAAAGTTGGGGCCCTGTGTGGATACAGGAAAGAATCCAAGGCCGGTTTTTCCCGAATGGGAGACTGGACGATGGACTTCTTGGCTACGGCTGAGAAGGACGGTCCAGTTTTCCTGGGAAAATGCCTGATCTCTAGATCGGGGGGCGTCCGTTTG
>NW_028261384.1:142045654-142057539 GCF_051295495.1 Thamnophis sirtalis | reverse complement strand
CCCTCTCCTAGGACTGATGATGTTCCCTACTTGGGTCAAAAAACATCTGCTAGGAAACCACCCAGTTCAGAGATAACTGCGGAGCTCACAGGTCAACTCTGGCCTTCAAAGAATCTTCTCTTCCCGAACCTCCTCCTCCCTTCCTCATTCCCTCCTTCGCCTGAGCTCGTGCCAGCCTACCTTGGCACCGTCCCACCTGGGCAGATTCTCCCAAGGTACCTGGGACAGCACAGCGTGTGCCTCTGCTCACGCCACCAGGCCCTCATGGCCAGGACATGGAGACTCCTCTTTCTGCCTTTTGGGAAGATAAAAGCCAAACCACGGGAGGGATCTGGGTGAGTGGGTGGCGAGGAGAAGGCACATCCCGAGCCTACGTCCCCGTTCACACACACCCAACCTGCGTTAGCACAGCCTGCGCGAGTCCAGACTGCGAAGCGGGTGAGAACAAAGGGGTGGCGTTCACAGCTTAAATCTAGCCGACTTGGAACATAGATTTATAGGGTCAGGGGGGACCTCAAAGGTCATCTAGTCCAACCCCAGGCAAGAGACCTTATACCGGGGGTGTCCAAACTTGGGAACTTTAAGACAGCGGGGAATTCTGGGAGTTGAAGTCCACAAGTCTTAAAGTTCCCAAGTTAGACCAACAGGGATCTATCATACACGGAGTCCTCGACTTACAACGGTACATTTAGTGACCATTCAAAGTTACGATGGCACAGGAAAAGCTGACTTATGGCCGTGTTCCACATGTATGACCGTTGCAGCTTCCCGGGATGAAAATTCAGACGCTCGGCAACTGACTCATACTTATGACGGTCGCAGTGTCCCGTGTGTGGGTGTGTGTGTCACGTGATCCCCTTTTGCGACCCTCGGTCCAGCAAAGTCAAGTGCGGGAGGGGAAAAGCCCGATTCACTTAACAGCCATGTTCCTGACTTAACTGCAGTCCGGATTCGCTTAACAACGGCGGCGAGAAAGGTCGCAAAAATGGAGCGAAACTCCCTCAACGAATGTCTCTCTGAACAGCAGAGATTTTGGGGGGGGGCTCCATTGCGGCCGTAAGCCGAGGACCTCCCTGTATGGAAATAATTCTCCAACAATGGATTAATTCACCCGAGGGTCCCTTCAGGTAAAGCTCTCCGCACTGAAAGTAAATCAGTTGGGGATCCAAATTTGGGCCCCTTAACGTCCTGCAATGATGATGGTCCTCAGTTTACGACCACAGCGAGGGCGGCTTTTCCATGGTGAAGGAAGGCAGAGGTTGGAGGCTTTGGAAACAGCGCAGAGAAGAGCAACTAAGAGGGTCAAAGATTAAAACATATGAAGGAGGGGGCAGGATTTGGGTTTGGCCACTCTGGAGAAAAGAAGGGGTTTTTTTAGGGTGGGGGGGACATGATAGCAGGGTTCAAGTACTTGAGGGGCCGTCGTAAAGAAGAAGGAGTCAACTTATTCTCCAAAGCACCTGAGGGCACTTTTTCAAGCGTCGTCCTCTCTCGAAACGGTCACTAAGGGAATGGTTGTAAGTCGAGGACTATCTGAACTAACCACCCGCTGTCAACTCCCCCCCCCGCGTTGTCATGGTAGAAAGGGTGGGGGGAGTCCATTTCACGCACACTGTCGGCTGAAGTTGGATCTCTGGTTCAGAAGAAAATCAAAGAAAGCACAGGCTTGACTGCGGACAAACTTTACCTAATGAAGCGCCTAATAAATCACTGGTTTTGTACTAAAACCTTGACTCGATAATTATGAATTTATTAGGGCCTCGTTACGAAATTTGACACCCACCTTTACAGCTGCTGAGATTAAGTTGTTATTATTATTATTATTATTATTATTATTATTATTATTATTATTATTATTTTCTTAGGGAAATAATAAGCGGGTTTTTTTTGTTTAATTTGTGAATTTTTTTGGACCGCGGGATTCTTTCGAGAGTTTGGACGTAAAGAAAAGTGGCATCTAATTTGTAAGAATTAAATCCAGGGACTAACCGCTTGACTTGAGATTTGATTTGACTTGGTTTGATTTGATTGGCCCACTCCTCAACTCAGAGAGCATCAAGAACAACAAAAGCAGGGATTCAAATATGGGAGACTTTAATGAATTAATTAAGCAAAAATTAACACAACACCCCCTCATTAAGGTTAAGCAGAATTGGGATTTGGAATCCAGCAGTGAGAGGTTGTGTTAGGAAGTTGAAGCTGTGTGGACTTCGACTCCCAGAATTCCTCAGTCACTTTAAGATTAATGGACTTCAACTCCCAGAATTCCTCCGTCACTTTAAGACTGGTGGACTTCAACTCCCAGAATTCCTCCGTCACTTTAAGACTGGTGGGACTTCAACTCCCGGAATTCCTCCGTCACTTTAAGATTAGTGGACTTCAACTCCCAGAATTCCTCTGTCTCTTTAAGACTGGCGGACTTCAACTCCCAGAATTCCTCCGTCTCTTTAAGACTGGTGGACTTCAACTCCCAGAATTCCTCCGTCTCTTTAAGACTGGCGGACTTCAACTCCCAGAATTCCTCCGTCACTTTAAGACTGGCGGACTTCAACTCCCAGAATTCCTCCGTCACTTTAAGACTGGTGGACTTCAACTCCCAGAATTCCTCCGTCACTTTAAGATTAGTGGACTTCAACTCCCAGAATTCCTCCGTCTCTTTAAGACTGGTGGACTTCAACTCCCAGAATTCCTCCGTCTCTTTAAGACTGGCGGACTTCAACTCCCAGAATTCCTCCGTCTCTTTAAGACTGGTGGACTTCGACTCCCAGAATTCCTCAGCCACTTTAAGACTGGTGGACTTCAACTCCCAGAATTCCTCCGTCACTTTAAGACTGGTGGACTTCAACTCCCAGAATTCCTCCGTCACTTTAAGATTAGTGGACTTCAACTCCCAGAATTCCTCCGTCTCTTTAAGACTGGTGGACTTCAACTCCCAGAATTCCTCCGTCTCTTTAAGACTGGCGGACTTCAACTCCCAGAATTCCTCCGTCTCTTTAAGACTGGTGGACTTCGACTCCCAGAATTCCTCCGTCTCTTTAAGACTGGCGGACTTCGACTCCCAGAATTCCTCAGCCACTTTAAGACTGGCGGACTTCAACTCCCAGAATTCCTCCGTCACTTTAAGACTGGTGGACTTCAACTCCCAGAATTCCTCCGTCACTTTAAGATTAGTGGACTTCAACTCCAGAATTCCTCTGTCTCTTTAAGACTGGTGGACTTCAACTCCCAGAATTCCTCCATCTCTTTAAGACTGGCGGACTTCAACTCCCAGAATTCCTCCGTCTCTTTAAGACGGGTGGACTTCGACTCCCAGAATTCCTCAGCCACTTTAAGACTGGTGGACTTCAACTCCCAGAATTCCTCCGTCACTTTAAGACTGGTGGACTTCGACTCCCAGAATTCCTCAGCCACTTTAAGACTGGTGGACTTCAACTCCCAGAATTCCTCCATCATTTTAAGACTGGTGGACTTCAACTCCCAGAATTCCTCCGTCTCTTTAAGATTAGTGGACTTCAACTCCCAGCATGGCTGCCTGGGGAATTCTGGGAATTGAAGTCCTCACAGCTTGAATTGGCTGAGGCTGAGAAATGCAGCTTAGTTCCTCCCCCCCCCCCCCAAGGGAAGGACAAAGCCTTGGCCCCTCCCAGTTTAGCATGGCCACACCCACAGTGGCCCTCATCCCCCCTCCCTCCCCCAGCTGTGCCAATGTCCAGATGGGGAATCTGGCAAAAGGATTTGAAAGAGGAAGTGATTGGACAGCTCCGGAAACAGGAAGCCAGAAGGGCCTCTCTTCAAGAATGGGGGGGGGGAGGCCATGACTCAGAGCCCCCCCTGCAGTGGGCTGACCCCCCCATCTCCATCTTGAAGGGGCAGAGGCAGTTGGGAGGATGCCAAGAGCGACCGAGGGGCAGGAGGTCAGCTGGGGGGGCGGGCAGAATATGCCTGCTGAAGGGGGATATTCTTTCTTTTCTCCCTCCCTCCTTCCTTCTTTCCTTCCTTATCCTTCCTTCCTCTTCCCTCCCTTCTTCTTTCCCTTTGTTCCTTTCTTCTCTTCCTTCCTCTTTCTTTCTTTTTTCTTTTTCTTCCCTCCCTCCTTCCTTCCTTATCCCGCCCTCCCTCCTCCCTTTCACTTTCCTTCCTTTCTTCTCTTCTTTCCTTTGTTTCCTTCTTTTTTCTTTCTTTTTTCTTCCTTCCTTCCTCTTTCTTCCTTCCATCCCTCCCTCCCTCCTTCCTTCCACCCTTATCCTTCCTCCTTTCTTTCCCTTTCCCTTCCTTTCTTTTCTTCCTTCCTTTCTTTTTTCTTTCTTTCTTTCTTCCCCCTCCTTCCTTCTATTATCCTAACCTCCTTCCTTTCCCTTTCCTTCCTTCCTTCTCCTTCCTTCTCCTTCCTTCTTCTTTCTTTCTTTTTTTCTTTCTTCCCTCCTTCCTTCCTTATCCTTTCCTCCCTCCTTCCTTTCCCTTTCCTTCCTTCCTTCCTCTTTCCTTCTCCTCCTTCCTTCTTCTTTGTTTCTTCCTTATCCTTCCCTTCTTTTCCTTTCTCTTCCTTTCTTTCATCTTTCCTCTTTTCCTCCCTCCCTCTCTTTCCTTCCTCCCTCCCTCCTTTTTCTTCCCCTTCCCTTCTCTCTATTCCATCAAGAGTCCCTGCAGTTTTCGTGGGGAGTTATTTTTCTTTCCTGCGTAAGGAGCTCAGAGAAAGTGGATGGCCCAAGGCAGGACTAGAACTCACAGCCACCCAGTCTCCACGACCCCAAAGGGCTCCTCCTTCCCTCTCCCCCTCTTTGCAATCCTCACGGAGCCCTACGGGGGAAACTGCCAGCCGTGTGTGTGTGTGTTTGTGTGTCTGTGTGTGTGTTTGTGTATGTGCGTTTGTGGCTAGTGGGAGGGAGGGGTTTCCTCCCCTTCCCATTGTGAGGGGGGGGGGGCGAAGATACCGAGAAGCCCCCAGGGTAAAAAACAAAATTGGATTCTCTGGAAATACAATAAAAGTTGGTTTAGCTCACTCAGGACCAATCGATCCCATTGGGTTGCCGTTCATTGAATGCCATTAACACAATGTGTGTGTGTGTGTGTGTGTGTGTGTGTGTGTGTGTGTGTGTGTAGTGATTTCCCCCTTGTGTTCCCATTGGCTATTATAGCCGCATGGCCTTTTCTTCAAGGCGTGCGAAGACCGTACCATGACGGGGAGGCGGGGGGAGCTCCATCTGCTGGTGCGTTTGTGTTGTTGTCGTTTCCAAGGTGGGTGTTGGACTGGCCTACCCAGCTCGTCCATCGCCTCGACAGGAAGCACGACAATGCAACAATGCTAATCCCACTTTGTGGTGAGGGCTACCTTAACGACGTCTTAACCAGGTCTGAAAGTACGAATACGCCCGCTGTGACTTTTAGAGACTTAGTAGAATTCCTTTTTCCCTTATACAACTGCAGGCTGCGTCTCCTCTTATCTCAGTGTTTCTCAACCTTGGCAACTTGAAGATGTCCGGACTTCAAGTCCCAGAATTCCCCAGCCAGCGGATGCTGGCTGGGGAATTCTGGGACTTGAAGTCCGGACATCTTCAAGTTGCCAAGGTTGAGAAACACTGTCCTAACCACTGCTGGGGAATTCTGGGAGTTGAAGTCCGGACATCTTCAAGTGGCCAAGGTTGAGAAACACTGTCCTAACCACTGCTGGGGAATTCTGGGAGTTGAAGTCCGGACATCTTCAAGTTGCCAAGGTTGAGAAACACTGTCCTAACCACTGCTGGGGAATTCTGGGAGTTGAAGTCCAGACATCTTCAAGTTGCCAAGGTTGAGAAATGCTGTCTTATCTGATTGTCCCTAAACAGCCACCGTTCTCCTAAGAAGACAACGGCTCTCAACTTTGACCCCTGGAAGATGGGTGGACTTCAACTCCCAGGATTCTCCAGCCCGCCAATGCCGGCTGGGTGACCCTGGGCCAGCCACTCTCTCTCAGCCCTAGGAAAGAGACAACGGCAAACCCCCTGCGGAAAATCTTGCCAAGAAAACCACGGAGGTGCATCTAGGCCATCTCCATGGGACAGATAAGAATGAATGGAAGAAAAGGGAGGGAGGGAAAACGAAAGGGAAGAGGAGGTTAAGGAAAGGGAAAGGAAGGAAAGAAGGAAAGGGAGATTAAGGGAAGGGAGGGGAAAAGGAAGAAAGGAAAGGAAGAGAAAGTTAAGGGAAGGGAAGGGAAAGGAAAGAAGGAAAGGAAATAAGAAAGGAAAGAAGGAAAGAAGGAAAGGAAAGAAGGAAAGGAAAGAAGGAACGAAGGAAAGGAAAGAAGGAAAGGAAAGAAGGAAAGGAAAGGAAAATTAAGGGAAGGGAGGGAAAAAGGAGGAAAAGAAAGGAAGAGAAAGTTAAGAAAAGGAAAGGAAAGAAGGAAAGGAAAGAAGAAAAGGGAGATTAAGGGAAGGGAGGGAAAAAGGAAGAAAAGAAATGAAGAGAAAGTTAAGGGAAGGGAAGGGAAGGGGAAAGGAAAGAAGGAAAGGAAAGAAGGAAAGGAAGGAAGGAAAGGAAAGAAGGAAAGGAAAGAAGGAAAGGAAAGGAAAAGGAAAGAAAAATGAAGGGAAGGGAGGGAAAAAGGAAGAAAAGAAAGGAAGAGAAAGTTAAGGGGAAGGGAGGGGAAGGAAGGGGAAAGGAAAGAAGGAAAAGAAAATTAAGGGAAAGGAAGGGGGAAGAAAAGAAAGGAAGAGAAAGTTAAGGAAAGGAAAGATAAGCGAAGGGAAGGGAGGGGAAAAGGAAGAAAAAAAGGAAGAGAAAGGAAGGAAAGAAAGAAAAGGAAATATAGAAAAGGAAGGAAAAGAGAGGGAGGGAGGGAGGGAGGGAGAGAAGAAGGAAGGAAGGAAGGAAGGAAGGAAGGAAGGAAGGAAGGAAGGAAGGAAGGAAGGAAGGAGGTCAGCGTCTCCCTTCAGCAGGCCTATTCTGCCCGCCCCCCCAGCTGACCTCCTGCCCCTCGGTCGCTCTTGGCATCCTCCCAACAGCCTCTGCCCATTACAAGATGGAGATGGGGGGGGTCAGCCCACTGCAAGGGGGGGCTCTGAGTCATGTCCCCCCCCCATTCTTGAAGAGAGGCCCTTCTGGCTTCCTGTTTCCGGAGCTGTCCAATCACTTCCTCTTTCAAATCCTTTTGCCAGATTCCCCATCTGGACATTGGCACAGCTGGGGGAGGGAGGGAGGGAGGGAGGGGGATGAGGGCCACTGTGGGTGTGGCCATGCTAAACTGGGAGGGGCCAAGGCTTTGTCCTTCCCTTGGGGGGGAGGAACTAAGCTGCATTTCTCAGCCTCAGCCAATCCAAGTTGTGAGGACTTCAATTCCCAGAATTCCCCAGGCAGCCATGCTGGGAGTTGAAATCCATTAATCTTAAAGTGACAGAGGAATTCTGGGAGTTGAAGTCCATTAATCTTAAAGTGACAGAGGAATTCTGGGAGTTGAAGTCCATTAATCTTAAAGTGACAGAGGAATTCTGGGAGTTGAAGTCCATTAATCTTAAAGTGACAGAGGAATTCTGGGAGTTGAAGTCCATTAATCTTAAAGTGACAGAGGAATTCTGGGAGCTGAAGTCCATTAATCTTAAAGTGACAGAGGAATTCTGGGAGCTGAAGTCCATTAATCTTAAAGTGACAGAGGAATTCTGGGAGTTGAAGTCCACCAGTCTTAAAGTGATGGAGGAATTCTGGGAGTTGAAGTCCATTAATCTTAAAGTGACAGAGGAATTCTGGGAGCTGAAGTCCACCAGTCTTAAAGTGACAGAGGAATTCTGGGAGCTGAAGTCCATTAATCTTAAAGTGACGGAGGAATTCTGGGAGTTGAAGTCCATTAATCTTAAAGTGACAGAGGAATTCTGGGAGTTGAAGTCCATTAATCTTAAAGTGACAGAGGAATTCTGGGAGCTGAAGTCCACCAGTCTTAAAGTGATGGAGGAATTCTGGGAGTTGAAGTCCATTAATCTTAAAGTGACGGAGGAATTCTGGGAGTTGAAGTCCACCAGTCTTAAAGTGGCCACGTTTGGAGATCCTGTGCTACAGCGAATGTATGTTAGAAGTCTATGAATCTTTGGGGGGAAACGGGGATTTTTACTTAAATTTTGCATTCTTTTGAACACTTCAGTCTCATTTTCCCAACTCCCAAAAAAATATATGTCGATGTGAGTCTTTCAAACTTAAAACCCCTCCAGATTTAATATCAATATATTACATTTATTGAGGTTTGACGTCACTCAAGCAGGCTGATCACTTGGTGTCTTTAAAGACTTTAAAACAAATAAAATAATGAAATTAAAAGCCCAACAATCTGGTTGGGGAGGGGGAGAAATCCCAAATGTTCAATCCCACCCCCCCACCCCCAAAGATAAATCAAACTGCGAGACACGCTGGTGGGTTTTCATTAATTTTTAATTATTCATTGCCGAAGGCGATAATATTTCTATGCAAAATACTCTCTTATATCTCCCCCCCAGCCCAGCCCCCACCCCTGCTGATCCTTGGTGCCCCACCCCCAAGAAACCTGCCCCCCCCAGCAAGTTCTTTTAATAGTTAATTTTTAAATCTTTTTTTTTTTTTTGGCATTTTTGCAAAGGGGGGAATGAATGACCCTTTGGTGCCTGACTGACGTCTTTTGCCCCCCAATCCCCATCGTTGAGGGGGGGAGGGGGTTGGGGGGGTGCGTGGGGTGGCGGCGCAGGGGATGGGGCACAGGGATCCTGTCCCTGGGTTGAAAGCCCTTGACACGTGTCAGTCAACAGGATGGCTGCCATCACTGGAGTGAGAGCTGAGCATAAGGGGAGGGGGACACAGCAGAAAGGTTGAGACCCCCCCCTTTGCTAGTTCCCCTAAAATCAGGCCCAGCCTCTGGGGCTGGGAGCAGCCAAGTTCACAGGATGGGGGGGGGACGCCTTTGGAAACCGGGGTAATAAATAAATCTTTTTCTCTCTATACATATATATCTATATATTCCCCCCCCTCCCCAATTCCCCTGGTTTCCCAGCCAGCTGCCTTCTCACCCTGGAATCGGCCACTGGGGGTGGGGGGTGGGGGGCACCCAGAGCCATCTAGATCACCCCAAGCTGCCTCTTTGTTGTGCTCAGAAAAAAAAATCTCTTTTTCCTCCCTGTCTCACCCCCCCAATCTCTCCTTCATTTAACCATTTCTACCTGGAAACGCGTAAAAGAAACCAACCTTTTAAATAAAAAAATGAGGAGGTGGTCTACCATTGAGGGGGGGGGTCAGCAGGGAGGGGTCTTGAACGCTCCCCCCCCAAAAAAAACCCACTCCCCAGAAGCCTCTCTTCATCGGAAGGCAATGTTGAAAAATTTGATGGATCTCCTTCCTCCGATATTTCTTTTTTTTTGCAACAGTGAGGACTAGTCACTTGATTCGTTTTCCGCACCGTTTGCATCAAAACAGTCAGGGCAGATCAGGGGTGGGTTTCAAAACATTTTGGAGCCTCTTCTGTAGGTGTGGCCTGCTTTCCGGGTCCACTGGTGGAACCTCTTCTAACCGGTTCGGTAGATTTGATGAACCGGTTCGGTAGATTTGACCAACCGGTTCTAGCAAACCGGTGCGAACCGGTTCTATCGAACCAGTGCGAACCGGTAGGAACCCACCTCTGGGGCTGATAGAGACTGCAGAATGTAGCCACGATTAAGCCGGGGGCTTCTCCCTCTGAAAACTCTCCCTGCTGTGTTTTTAAAAAATGTATTTATTCTGTAATTCACACTTTCTGCCCATTCCGACACAAACTCCCGTCTTGTGAATTTTGCTTCTCCGGATTTTGGGGTCTCGCCGGGGGGGGGGGGGGAGGAGCGATGGACTTCCCAAAGCGGTAAGGATGGGGTGGGGGGTGTAAATTCTCTTAACCCACCTTCTTCCCCCGGTTTCTCGTTGTTTTTCTTTTTATGTACAAAAAAATAAATAATAATAATTAAGAATCATCCCTTCCTCTCGGAAACGGCAATTTTCCAATGGAAAACCGGAAAACGATTCTCCGAAGTAGATTTTTTTTCCCCCCTCCCTAGTTAAAAACTCTTTTTGTCCTTTATATATTTGTGTTTTTTTTTTTCTTAACATCACGCCACAGCCGCACCAAAAGACTGGATAGGACCTCAAAAAAGAATCACAGGACATAGAAAAGAAAAAAATATTTTTGTCGTGGTGGTGGTGGTTGATCTCTTTCTCTCTTCCCCCCTTCTTTTCCGTGGAAAGAAAAATATAGAAGGCTGCAAATATATAATAAAATTCACCCACTTTTTTTTTTTGCCCTCTCTTAAAGCTGCAGGTGACTCCTGGTGGACTCGAAATCAAAAATAGGAAGCGTCAAAAAAGGGGAGGAAAATGCAACTGGAAACAAAAGAGCCTTTTTAAATTTATGCGATCATTATTTCGCAAATATATATGTATGTATGTATGTATGTATGTATGTATGTATGTATGTGTGTGTATGTATATATATATATATATATATATATATATATATATATATGTGTGTGTGTGTGTGTGTGTGTGTGTGTGTGTGTGTGTGTGTGTTTTTATTTGTGCTGATAAATAATGGGAAGCAGTTAGCTTCCTCCCATAATTGGGGCTTACCAGGGGTTGTAAAAATCTAATATATATATATATATATATATATATATATATATATATATATATATATGTGTGTGTGTGTGTGTGTGTGTGTTTTATTTTAATTTCTAACTAGTCTCCCTTTATTTATTTATCAGCATAAATATAACAAATATATATATATTTGTTATATTTATGCTGATAAATAAATAAAGGGAGACTAGTATAGATCTATTTCAAGCTATTTAGCTCTCATCAGCTAGCCATACCCCATGTTGGGAATCGAACCTGTGCTCTATTGCCTCTGAGGCAGATGTGTTAACCATTGAGCTACAGAGCTCGACTCCTTATCAGCCATTCATATATATATGAATAAAATTCCTAAGTCATTTGGCCGTTCTGTACAAGCACGATTCTTCTCCAGTTCCCGATTGCATTCAACATTTCTCAACTTTAAGACGGGTGGACTTCGACTCCCAGAATCCCCTGGGGCTAATGCATTCCTTCGGATAGGTGGCTCTGCTTACTCTCTTTTCATCCCTTCCTCTGCAACCTCTCTGCTTCTGGGAGACAAAGAGAATTAAAAAAACAGGCAAAGCTGGCTGGGGAATTCTGGGAATCGAAGTCCCGTCCGTCTTCAAGTTGCCGACTTTTGAGAAATGTCATTTTAACCAACAAGGAATTCTTCCCTACAAAATCACGCAGGGAAAGGAGGAAAGCTAATTGTTCTTCCTTTCTGGTGTGTGTTTGTGTAAAAAAAGACATGTTCAAAAGCAAAAGGTTGGAGGGCGATTTGAACCCCTTTCGCCGAGGGTCTGTTTCTCCCCCTCTTGTCTTTTTTCTCCCAATTGTCTCCTTCCTCCACTCTAAAGCGGACGAGAATTCGAAGCCTTGCCAAATTCTCCTTCCGTTTTGTATCACTTGAGACCCTGGGAACTCAGCCTTGGCCACATCCAGAAGACATAAACAGTTCAAAAAAAGGGTCTTCTGGCTGCAGGAAAAAATAATAATTAAAAAACCCTTCCTTCCTTTCTCTCCTTCTTTTCTTTCTTTCTCTCCTTCTTTCCTTCCTTCCTCTCCTTCCCTCCTTCCTGATTCCTCACCCGTTTCCTGCTTGCCAAATAAAAGAGAATCAGAATCTAAGGATTGTCCCCCCTTTTTTTTCCACACACCCCCAATGACCGCATGCAAGTCCTAGCGCTGTTGGGGACCAGGGGGAGGGGGGGGGTCAGAAGCCCCTCAGTTGCGCTGCGGGAAGAAAGAAGAAAAAAAAACGGGGGGGGGGGGCAATCGCCACGCGAGTCAGACAAGAAGAAAGGAAAAAATAA